>NC_092341.1:126956428-127262500 GCF_046630445.1 Rutidosis leptorrhynchoides
GCTTAAGTCTTTTAACCTCACGATCCATTATTTCGACGGGTTCTTCGATGAATTTAAGTTTTTCGTTGATTTGGATTTCATCTAACGGAATAGTGAGATCTTCTTTAGCAAAACATTTCTTCATATTCGAGACGTGGAAAGTGTTATGTACAGCCACGAGTTATTGAGGTAACTCAAGTCGGTAAGCTACTGGTCCGACACGATCAATAATATTGAATGGTCCGATATACCTTGGATTTAATTTCCCTCGTTTACCAAATCGAACAACGCATTTCCAAGGAGCAACTTTAAGCATGACCATCTCTCTAATTTCAAATTCTATATCTTTTCTTTTAATGTCAGCGTAGCTCTTTTGTCGACTTTGGGCGGTTTTCAACCGTTGTTAAATTTGGATGATCTTCTCGGTAGTTTCTTGTATTATCTTCGGACCCGTAATCTGTCTATCCCCCACTTCACTCCAACAAATCGGAGACCTGCACTTTCTACCATAAAGTGCTTCAAACGGCGCCATCTCAATGCTTGAATGGTAGCTGTTGTTGTAGGAAAATTCTGCTAACGGTAGATGTCGATCCCAAATGTTTCCGAAATCAATAACACATGCTCGTAGCATGTCTTCAAGCATTTGTATCATCCTTTCGCTCTGCCCATCAGTTTGTGGATGATAGGCAGTACTCATGTCTAGACGAGTTCCTAATGCTTGCTGTAATGTCTGCCAGAATCTTGAAATAAATCTGCCATCCCTATCAGAGATAATAGAGATTGGTATTCTATGTCTGGAGACGACTTCTTTCAAATACAGTCATGCTAACTTCTCCATCTTGTCATCTTCTCTTGTTGGCAGGAAGTGTGCTGATTTGGTGAGACGATCAACTATTACCCAAATAGTATCAAAAGCACTTGCAGTCCTTGGCAATTTAGTGATGAAATCCATGGTAATGTTTTCCCATTTCCATTCCGGAATTTCGGGTTGTTGAAGTAGACCTGATGGTTTCTGATGCTCAGCTTTGACCTTAGAACACGTCAAACATTCTCCTAGGTATTTAGCAACATCGGCTTTCATACCCGGCCACCAAAAATGTTTCTTGAGATCCTTGTACATCTTCCCCGTTCCAGGATGTATTGAGTATCTAGTTTTATGAGCTTCTCTAAGTACCATTTCTCTCATATCTCTAAATTTTGGTACCCAAATCCTTTCAGCCCTATACCGGGTTCCATCTTCCCGAATATTAAGATGCTTCTCCGATCCTTTGGGTATTTCATCCTTTAAATTTCCCTCTTTTAAAACTCCTTGTTGCGCCTCCTTTATTTGAGTAGTAAGGTTATTGTGAATCATTATATTCATAGATTTTACTCGAATGGTTTCTCTGTCCTTCCTGCTCAAGGCGTCGGCTACCACATTTGCCTTTCCCGGGTGGTAACGAATCTCAAAGTCGTAATCATTCAACAATTCAATCCACCTACGCTGCCTCATATTCAGTTGTTTCTGATTAAATATGTGTTGAAGACTTTTGTGGTCGGTATATATAATACTTTTGAACCCATATAAGTAGTGCCTCCAAGTCTTTAATGCAAAAACAACCGCACCTAATTCCAAATCATGCGTCGTATAATTTTGTTCGTGAATCTTCAATTGTCTAGACGCATAAGCAATCACCTTCATTCGTTGCATTAATACACAACCGAAACCTTGCTTTGATGCGTCACAATAAATCACAAAATCATCATTCCCTTCAGGCAATGACAATATAGGTGCCGTAGTTAGCTTTTTCTTCAATAACTGAAACGCTTTCTCTTGTTCATTTTCCATTCAAATTTCTTCCCTTTATGCGTTAATGCAGTCAAGGGTTTTGCTATTCTGAAAAATTCTTGGATGAACCTTCTGTAGTAACCAGCTAGTCCTAAAAACTGGCGTATGTGTTTTGGAGTTTTCGGGGTTTCCCACTTTTCAACAGTTTCTATCTTAGCCGGATCCACCTTAATACCTTATTTGTTCACTATGTGACCGAGGAATTGAACTTCTTCCAACCAAAATGCACACTTTGAAAACTTAGCGTACAATTCTTCCTTCCTCAATACTTCTAACACCTTTCTCAAATGTTCACCATGTTCTTGGTCATTCTTTGAGTAAATAAGTATGTCATCAATGAAAACAGTGACAAACTTGTCAAGGTATGGTCCACACACTCGGTTCATATGGTCCATGAACACAGCTGGTGCATTAGTTAAACCAAATGGCATGACCATAAACTCGTAATGACCGTAACGTGTTCTGAAAGCAATCTTTGGAATATCATCTTCTTTCACCCGCATTTGATGATACCCGGAACGTAAGTCAATCTTTGAATAAACAGACGAGCCTTGTAGTTAATCAAATAAGTCGTCAATTCTCGGTAGTGGATAACGGTTTTTGATGGTAAGTTTGTTCAACTCTCTGTAGTCAATACACAACCTAAATGTACCATCTTTCTTCTTGACAAACAAAACATGAGCTCCCCACGGTGATGTGCTTGGTCGAATGAAACCACGCTCTAAAAGTTCTTGTAATTGGCTTTGCAGTTCTTTCATCTCGCTGGGTGCGAGTCTGTAAGGAGCACGAGCTATTGGTTCAGCTCCTGGTACAAGATCTATTTGAAATTCAACGGATCGATGTGGGGGTAATCCCGGTAATTCTTTCGGAAATACATCGGGAAATTCTTTTGCGACGGGAACATCATTGATGCTCTTTTCTTCAGTTTGTACTTTCTCGACGTGTGCTAGAACAGCATAGCAACCTTTTCTTATTAGTTTTTGTGCCTTCAAATTACTAATAAGATGTAGCTTCGTGTTGCCCTTTTCTCCGTACACCATTAAGGGTTTTCCTTTTTCTCGTATAATGCGAATTGCATTTTTGTAACAAACGATCTCTGCTTTCACTTCTTTCAACCAGTCCATACCGATTATCACATCAAAACTCCCTAACTCTACTGGTATCAAGTCAATCTTAAATGTTTCGCTAACCAGTTTAATTTCTCGATTCCGACATATATTATCTGCTGAAATTAATTTACCATTTTCTAATTCGAGTAAAAATTTACTATCCAAAGGCGTCAATGGACAACTTAATTTAGCACAAAAATCTCTATTCATATAGCTTCTATCCGCACCCGAATCAAATAAAACGTAAGCAGATTTATTGTCAATAAGAAACGTACCCGTAACAAGCTCCGGGTCTTCCTGTGCCTCTGCCGCATTAATATTGAAAACTCTTCCGCGGCCTTGTCCATTCGTGTTCTCCTGGTTCAGGCAATTTCTAATAATGTGGCCCGGTTTTCCACATTTATAACAAACTACATTGGCATAACTTGCTCCGACACTACTTGCTCCGCAATTACTCGTTCTGACACCATTTGTTCCTTTCGTTCTGTTAACCCCTGGTCTGTAGACCTCACACTTCACCGCGCTATGACCATTTCTTTTACACTTGTTGCAAAATTTGGTGGAGAGCCCCGAGTGATACTTTTCACACCTTTGGCATAGCTGCTTCTGATTGTTGTTGTTGTTGCGGTTATTATTTTTGTTGGGATGATTGTTGTAGTTGCTGTTGTTGTTGTTGTTGTTGTTGGGCCATTTGTTGTAGTTGCGATTGATTTTGCGATTGTTGGGATAGTTGTTGCGATTATTGTTGTAATTACTGTTGTTGTTGTATTGGTGATTCTTATCACCGTTTTCCTCCCACTTTCTTTTGACTTGCTTCACATTAGCCTCTTCAGCAGTCTGTTCTTTAATTCTTTCTTCAATCTGGTTCACTAGTTTGTGAGCCATTCTACATGCCTGTTGTATGGAGGCGGGCTCGTGTGAACTTATATCTTCTTGGATTCTTTCCGGTAATCCTTTCACAAATGCGTCGATCTTCTCTTCCTCATCTTCGAACGCTCCCGGACACAATAGGCATAATTCTGTGAATCGTCTTTCGTACGTGGTAATATCAAATCCATGGGTTCGTAACCCTCTAAGTTCTGTCTTGAGCTTATTGACCTCGGTTCTGGGACGGTACTTCTCGTTCATCAAGTGCTTGAATGCTGACCACGGTAGTGCATAAGCATCATCTTGTCCCACTTGCTCTAGATAGGTATTCCACCATGTTAACGCAGACCATGTGAAGGTATGCGTAGCGTACTTCAATTTGTCCTCTTCAGTACACTTACTTATGGCAAACACCGATTCGACCTTCTCGGTCCACCGTTTCAATCCGATCGGTCCTTCGGTTCCATCAAATTCCAAAGGTTTACAGGCAGTGAATTCTTTGTAGGTGCATCCTACCCTATTTCCTGTACTGCTAGATCCAAGGTTATTGTTGGTATGTAGCGCAGCCTGTACTGCGGCTATGTTTGAAGCAAGAAAGGCACGAAATTCCTCTTCGCTCATATTCAAGGTGTGTCGAGTAGTCGGCGCCATTTCCTTCAAAATAGTCAAATGAAACGAGTTAATCATATAGAATATCAAGAGTAGTCAATAGTATTTTGTAGCGTAATATGAACTTATTTATATAAGCTCTTTCTTCATATTAGCATTTTATACTCTTTAATTCGGGTAGTACCTACCCGTTAAGTTCATACTTAGTAGCTAACATACCATTTCAACTACTACAATTCTATATGAAAAACTAATTACTAAAACAAAAACAAAAAAAACAAAAATATCATAATCAAGCCTTTATACAATAACTTGCAAACTTACAATACCGCTATTTTACATATAGCATGAAATATAGCACATAAAACTTTGATACAAAGTAGTTGCGAAGATAAGTCTAGTTAATAAATAAGGCGTTCAGCAAAGGCAATAAAGACACGCAATTCATACGTCTAGAAACAAGTCATGCATTCTGGTTTTACTAATACCACTTCCCATCCTTGGTTTTGTGGAACATAACCGTTGTGACCGATTGTAAGACAATGTGTTGTAACGTCGTTAAAAGGATGAAGGTTACGTAATGACCAACAGTCTCATAATAACCTAAAAACCTCATTTCTTACCCCAATTACCGACTCCGTCACTTGTGGGAACGTTTTGTTTAATAGTTGTAGCCTGATGTTCTTGTTCTCACTTTGGTGAGAAGCGAACATTACTAACCCGTAAGCATAACATGCTTCTTTATGTTGCATGTTAGCCACTTTTTCTAAATCACGAAGTCCTATATTCGGATATATTGAGTCAAAATAATTTCTTAACTCGTTGCGTAAAATAGCATTTGGGTTCCCCGCAATATATGCGTTAAAGTAAACACATCGTAACTTATGGATTTCCCAATGTGATATCCCCCATCTTTCGAACGAAAGCCTTTTATAAACCAAGGAATTCTTGGAACGTTCTTCGAATGTCTTACAAACTGATCTCGCCTTAAATAGTTGTGCCGAGGAATTCTGACCGACTCTAGACAAGATTTCATCAATCATGTTTCCGGGTAGGTCTCTTAAAATATTGGGTTGTCTATCCATTTTATGTTTTTATACTGTAAAATAGACAAGAGTTAGATTCATAAAAAAAATAATAATTATTAATACAAGCAATTTTTACATATATCATAAAGCATAAGCACACTATATTACATATATTACACCATACAAATACAACTATCTTAGTCCAACTCGCTCGTTTCTTCTTCTTCGGTTTTGGTTCATTTTGCCAAGTTTCTAGGGATATATGATGTTCCCCTAATACGAGCCGTCATTTTCCTCATTGGTTTAGAAAAACCTGGTGGTTTAGAGGTTCCCGGGTTATTGTCACAACTTAAGAAATACGGGTGTTGACGATACATATAAAGTTCATCGGGTTTGGAACCAAGTTTCTCTATTTTTTTGCCCTTTCCCTTATTGTTCTCTTTTGCCTTATTAAATTGTGTTGGGGTAATTTCTATAACATCATCGGAATCCTTGTCGGGATCCGATTCATCGGAGAATTGGTAATCCTCCCAATACTTTGCTTCCTTGGCGGAAACACCATTGACCATAATTAACTTTGGTCGGTTGGTTGAGGATTTTCTTCTACTTAACCGTTTTATTATTTTCCCCACGGGTTCTATTTCTTCTTCCGGTTCCGATTCTTCTTCCGGTTCCGATTCTTATTCCGGTTCCGACTCTTCTTCCGGTTCCTCTTCGGGAACTTGTGAATCAGTCCACGAATCATTCCAATTTACATTTGACTCTTCATTATTATTAGGTGAGTCAATGGGACTTGTTCTAGAGGTAGACATCTATCACATAATATCAAACGTGTTAAGAGATTAATATATCACATAATATTCACATGTTAAAAATATATAGTTTCCAACAAAATTTATTAAGCAATCATTTTTCAAGTAAACACGGTCGAAGTCCTAACGCATCCTAACAAACTCGATAAGACACACTAATGCAAAATTCTGGTTCTCTAAGACCAACGCTCGGATACCAACTGAAATGTCCTGTTCTTATTGATTAAAAACGTTCCATATTAATTGATTTCGTTGCGAGGTTTTGACCTCTATATGAGACGTTTTTCAAAAACTGCATTCATTTTAAAACAAACCATAACCTTTATTTCATCAATAAAGGTTTAAAAAGCTTTACGTAGATTATCAAATAATGATAATCTAAAATATCCTGTTTACACACGACTATTACATAATGGTTTACAATACAAATATGTTACAATGAAATAAGTTTCTTGAATGCAGTTTTTACACAATATCATACAAGCATGGACTCCAAATCTTGTCCTTATTTAAGTATACGACAGCGGAAGCTCTTAATAATCACCTGAGAATAAACATGCTTAAAACGTCAAAAAAAATGTTGGTGAGTTATAGGTTTAACCTATATATAACAAATCGTAACAATAGACCACAAGATTTCATATTTCAATATACATCCCATACATAGAGATAAAAATCATTCATATGGTGAACACCTAGTAACCGACATTAACAAGATGCATATATAAGAATATCCCCATCATTCCGGGACACCCTTCGGATATGATATAAATTTCAAAGTACTAAAGCATCCGGTACTTTGGATGGGGTTTGTTAGGCCCAATAGATCTATCTTTAGGATTCGCGTCAATTAGGGTGTCTGTTCCCTAATTCTTAGATTACCAGACTTAATAAAAAAAGGGACATATTCGATTTTGATTATTCAACCATAGAATGTAGTTTCACGTAATTGTGTCTATTTTGTAAATCATTTATAAAACCTGCATGTATTCTCCTCCCAAAAATATTAGATTTTAAAAGTGGGACTATAACTCACTTTCACAGATTTTTACTTCGTCGGGAAGTAAGACTTGGCCACTGGACGATTCACAAACCTATAACAAATATGTACATATATATCAAAGTATGTTCAAAATATATTTACAACACTTTTAATACATTTTGATGTTTTAAGTTTATTAAGCCAACTGTCCTCGTTAGTAACCTACAACTAGTTGTCCAATGTTAGATGTACAGAAAAAATTGATATATATTATCTTGAATCAATCCACGACCCAGTGTATACACGTCTCAAGCTAGATCACAACTCAAAGTATATATATTTTTGGAATCAATCTCAACCATGTATAGCTAACTCCCACATTACTGCATATAGAGTGTCTATGGTTGTTCCAAATAATATATACACATGGGTCGATATGATATGTCAAAACATTTGCATACGTGTCTATGGTATCCCAAGATTACATAATATATTAGAATACATGTATAATACAATATAAGTTAGCTAGGATATGATTAATATAGATTTGTTACCAATTTTCACGTTGCTACAACAAGAAAAATTATCAAATTTTGTTTTACCCATAACTTCTTCATTTTAAATCCGTTTTGAGTGAATCAAATTGCTATGGTTTCATATTGAACTCTATTTTATGAATATAAACATAAAAAGTATAGGTTTATAGTCGTATATTTAAGTTACAAGTCATTTTTGTAAAGGTAGTCATTTCAGTCGAAAGAACGACGTCTAGATGACCATTTTAGAAAACATACTTCCACTTTGAGTTTAACCATGATTTTTGGATATAGTTTCATGTTCATAAAAAAAATCATTTTCCCAGAAGAACAACTTTTAAATCAAAGTTTATCATAGTTTTTAAAAAACCAACCCAAAACAGCCCGCAGTGTTACTACGACGGCGTAAATCCGGTTTTACGGTGTTTTTCGTGTTTCCTGGTTTTAAATCATTAAGTTAGCATATCATATAGATATAGAACATGTGTTTAGTTGATTTTAAAAGTCAAGTTAGAAGGATTAACTATTGTTTGCGAACAAGTTTAGAATTAACTAAACTATGTTCTAGTGATTACAAGTTTAAACCTTCGAATAAGATAGCTTTATATGTATGAATCAAATGATGTTATGAACATCATTACTACCCCAAGTTTTCTGGATAAAGCTACTGAAAATGAGAAAAATGGATCTAGCTTCAAGGGATCCTTGGATGGCTTGAAAGTTCTTGAAGCAGAATCAGGACACGAAAACAGTTCAAGTAAGATTTTCACTCGAAATAAGATTGTTATAGTTATAGAAATTGAATCAAAGTTTGAATATGAGTATTACCTTGTATTAGAAAGATATCTTACTGTAAATTAGAAAGATTTCTTGAGGTTAGATGATCACTCTACAAGATTGGAAGTAAGCTAGCAAACTTGGAATTATTCTTGATTTTATGAAACTAGAACTTGTAGAATTTATGAAGAACGCTTAGAACTTGAAGATAGAACTTGAGAGAGATCAATTAGATGAAGAAAATTGAAGAATGAAAGTGTTTATAGGTGTTTTTGGTCATTGGTGTATGGATTAGATATAAAGGATATGTAATTTTGTTTTCATGTAAATAAGTAATGAATGATTACTCATATTTTTGTAATTTTATGAGATATTTCATGCTAATTGCCAAATGATGGTTTCCACATGTGTTAGGTGACTCACATGGGCTGCTAATAGCTGATCATTGGAGTGTATATACCAATAATACATACATCTAAAAGCCGTGTATTGTACGAGTACGAATACGGGTGCATACGAGTAGAGTTGTTGATGAAACTGAACGAGGATGTAATTGTAAGCATTTTTGTTAAGTAGAAGTATTTTGATAAGTGTCTTGAAGTCTTTAAAAAGTGTATGAATACATATTAAAACACTACATGTATATACATTTTAACTGAGTCGTTAAGTCATCGTTAGTCGTTACATGTAAGTGTTGTTTTAAAACCTTTTGGTTAACGATCTTGTTAAATATTGTTAACCCAATATTTATAATATCAAATGAGATTTTAAATTATTATATTATCATGATATTATGATGTACGAATATCTATTAATATGATATATACATTAAATGTCGTTACAACGATAATCGTTACATATATGTCTCGTTTCAAAATTATTAAGTTAGTAGTCTTGTTTTTACATATGTAGTTCATTGTTAATATACTTAATGATATGATTACTTATCATAATATCATGTTAACTATATATATAACCATATATATGTCATCATATAGTTTTTACAAGTTTTAACGTTTGTGAATCACCTGTCAACTTGGGTGGTCAATTGTCTATATGAAACCTATTTCAATTAATCAAGTCTTAACAAGTTTGATTGCTTAACATGTTGGAAACACATAATCATGTAAATAACAATTTCATTTTATATATATATAAACATGGAAAAGTTCGGGTCACTACATTACACCTGTTGCAAAATGTCGTGCAAAACCCCGGGTGATTTTCTTCACACCTATGACATGGCTGATTTTGGTTTTTGTTGTCATTGTTGTTATTGAGGTTGTTGTTGGGATTGTTATTGTTGTTGAAACGGTTATTGTAGTTGTTGTTGTTGTTGTTGGGACGTTTGTTGTAGTTATTGTTAGGATTGCAGTTATTGTTGCGATTGTTGTCGCGGTTGTTGGGATAGTTGTTGCGATTGTGGTAATAATTGTTATTGTTGTTGTACTGGTGATTCTTGTCACTGTTTTCCTCCCACTTTCTCTTGAGTTGTTTCGTGTTGGCTTCTTCGGCCGCCTGCTCTTTAATTCTTCTCTCAATCTGATTTATGAGTTTATGAGCCATTCGAGTTGCCTTTTGTATGAAAGCGGGCTCGTGTTAACTCACATCTTCTTGAATCCTTACTGGTAACCCTTTTATAAACGCGTTGATCTTCTCTTCTTCATCTTTGAACTTTCCCGGATACAATAGGCACCATTCTGTGAATCATCGTTCATATGTGGTAATGTCGAACCCTTATGTTTGTAACTCTCTAAGCTCTACCTTGAGCTTATTGACTTCGTTTCTAGGACGGTACTGCTCGTTCATCAATTGCTTGAATGCCGACCACGGTAGTGCGTAAGCAGCATTTTGTCCTACCTGTTCAAGATAGGTGTTCCACCACGTTAACACAGTACCTGTGAAGGTATGCGTATCATACTTAACTTTGTCCTCTTCGGTACACTTACTTACGGAAAACACCGATTCGACCTTCTCGGTCCACCGTTTCAATCCAATTGGTCCTTCGGTTCCATCAAATTGCAAAGGTTTGCAGGCAGTGAATTCTTTGTAGGAGCATCCTACACGATTTCTTGTGGAATTAGTTCCACTGCTAGATCCAGAGTTATTGTTATTTTGCATTGCAGCCTGTACTGCGGCTATGTTTGCTGCAAGGAAAACACGGAAGTCTTCCTCGCTCATGTTCAAATTCTGACGAGTCGTCGGTGCCATTTCCTTCAAAAATAGCCCAAAAGAATTAAGTTAATCATATAGAATTTTAAGAGTAGTCAATAGTATTTCGTAGCATAGTATGAACTCATTTATAAAAGCCTTTTCTTCATATTAGCGTTTTATAGTTTTAATTCGGGTAGTACCTACCCGTTAAGTTCATACTTAGTAGCTAATATACAATTCAACTACTACAATTCAATATGAAAAAAACTATATTACAATAATATTTCACGTTCAAATTTTATACAATATTTTACAAACTTACAATACCGCTATTATTCATATAGGATGAAATATAGCACATAATAAACTTGCTACTCGGCAGCTATAAAGGCAATTCTAGTTAATACGTAAGTCGTTCAGCAAAAGAAATAAAGACACGTAATTCATAAGTCCAGAAATAAGTCATGCATTCTGGTTTTACTAAGACGACTTCCCATCATTGGTCTTGCGGAAAATAACCGTTATGACCATTGACTAGGCAGCATGTTGTAATGTCGTTAAAAGGACAAGGGTTTCGTAATGTCCAAAAGCCTCGTAATAATATAAAAACCTTATTTCTCACCCCAACTACTGAATCCGTCACTTGTGGGAAGGTTTTATTTAATAGTTGTAATCCGATGTTCTTTTTCTCATTTTGGTAAGAAGCGAACATCACTAACCCGTACGCATAACATGCTTCTTTATGTTGCATGTTAGAAGCTCTTTCTAACTCATAAAATCCTATGTTGGGATATGTTGAGTCAAAATAGGTTCTTAACCCATAGCGTAAAATTTCATTTGGGTTCCCCGCATTTAACGCTTTAAAAAAACACGGCGTAACTTACGGTCTCCCCAATGTGATATACCCCACCTATCAAAGGAAAGCCTTTTATAAACTAAGGCATTTATGGAAAGTCTTTCAAATGTTTGACAAGTTAATTTCGCCATACTAATTGTGCTGATGAATTCTGACCGACTCTAGACAAGATTTCATCAATCATATCCTCTGGTAGGTCTTCTAAAATATTCGGTTGTCTATCCTTAACGTCCATTTTGTGTTTTTATACTGTAAAATAGACAATGATTAGATTCGTAAAAGATAATTAACAAACAATACAAGCAATTTTTACATAGAACATAAAAGTACCAGCACACTACAATACATATAATACACAACATGATTATAACCCTCTAATCTGAATAACTGGTTTCTTCTTCTTCGGGCTTGGTTCGTTTTCCTAATTTTCTAGGGATAAATGGTGTTCCTCTAATACGAGCCGTCGTTTTCCACAATGGTTTAGAAAAACCTGGTGGTTTAGAGGTTCCCGGGTTATTGTTACAATTTAGGAAATACGGATGTTGCCGATACATATAAAGTTCATCGGGGTTGGAATCAGGTTTCTCTATTTTTATACCTTTCCCCTATTATTTTCTTTTGCTTTATTAAATTAGGTCGAGGTAATTTCTTTAAAATCATCAGAATCCTCATCGAGATCCGATTCATCGGAAAATTGGTAATCTTCCCAATATTTTTCTTCCTCGGCGGAAACACCATTGACCATTATTGACTTTGGTCCGTTGGTTGAGGATTTTATTTTATTTAAATGATTTACTGTAGGTATCAATATTTCTTCCTCCGGAACCTCTTCTTCTTCCGGTTCTTCCTCTTCCGGTTCCTCTTCTTCCGGTTCCTCTTCTTCCGGTTCCTCCTCTTCCGGTTCCTCCTCTTCCGGTTCCTCCTCTTCGGGAATTTGTGAATCTTCCCAAAATATATTCGACTCTTCATTATTATTAGGTGAGTCGATGGGATTTGTACTAGTGGTAGACATCTATCACACAATATCAAACACATTAAGAGGTTAATATTTCACATAATATTTATATGTTACTAATATATAGTTTCCAACAAAAGTGTTAAGCAATCGTTTTTAAAGAAATACGGATGTTGCCGATACATATAAAGTTCATCGGGGTTGGAATCAGGTTTATCTATTTTTATACCTTTTCCCCTATTATTTTCTTTTACTTTATTAAATTAGGTCGAGGTAATTTCTATAATATCATCGGAATCCTCATCGAGATCCGATTCATCGGAAAATTGGTAATCTTCCCAATATTTTTCTTCCTCGGCGGAAACACCATTGACCATTATTGACTTTGGTCCGTTGGTTGAGGATTTTCTTTTATTTAAATGATTTACTATAGGTATCAATATTTCTTTCTCCGGAACCTCTTCTTCTTCTGGTTCTTCCTCTTCCGGTTCCTCTTCTTCCGGTTCCGCTTCTTCCGGTTCCTCCTCTTCCGGTTCCTCCTCTTCCGGTTCCTCCTCTTCGGGAATTTGTGAATCTTCCCAAAATATATTCGACTCTTCATTATTATTAGGTGAGTCGATGGGATTTGTACTAGTGGTAGACATCTATCACATAATATCAAACACATTAAGAGGTTAATATATCACATAATATTTATATGTTACTAATATATAGTTTCCAACAAAAGTGTTAAGCAATCGTTTTTAAAGAAAACACGGTCAAAGTCCAGACTCACTAATGTATCCTAACAAACTCGATAAGATACACTAATGCAAATTTCTGGTTCTCTAAGATCAACGCTCGGATACCAACTGAAATATCCCGTTCATATAGATTATAAACGTTCCATATTAATTGATTTTGTTGCTAGATTTTGACCTCTATATGAGACGTTTTTCAAAGACTGCATTCGTTTTTAAAACAAACCATAACCTTTATTTTATCGACAAGGTTAAAAGGACACCACCTAGATTATCCAGAATTGATAATCTAAAAATATCACACTTACACACTACCAATACATATTGGTTTACAATATTAATATGTTACAACAAAGTAAATCTCGAATGCAGTTTAAAACAATATTATACAAGCATGCTGACACCAAATCTTGTCCATATTTTAGCATGTAATAGCGAAAACTCTTAATAATCACCTGAGAATAAACATGCTTTAAACGTCAACAAAAATGTTGGTGAGTTATAGGTTTAACCTATATATTTATCAACTTGCAATAATAGACCACAAGATTTCATATTTCAATATACATCCCATACATAGAGATAAAAATCATTCATATGGTGAACACCTGATAACCGACATTAACAAGATGCATATAATAATATCCCCTATCATTCCGGGAAATCCTTCGGACTTGATATAACGAATTCGAAGTACTAAAGTATCCGGTACATTGGATGGGGTTCGTTAGGCCCAATATATCTATCTTTAGAATTCGCGTCAATTAGTAGATCGGTTTACTAATTCTTAGTTTACCAAGAAAAAGGGGCATATTCGGCTTCGATCATTCACCCATATAATGTAGTTTCATTAACTTGTGTCTATTTTGTAAAACATTTATAAAACTGCATGTATTCTCATCCCAAAATATTAGATTTTAAAAGTGGGACTATAACTTTCATAGATTTTTACTTCGTCAGGAAGTAAGACTTGGCCACTGGTCGATTCACGAACCTATAACAAATATGTACATATATATCAAAGTATGTTCAAAATATATTTACTACATTTTTAATACATTTTACTGTTTTAATTTTATTAAGTCAGCTGTCCTCGTTAGTAACCTACAACTAGTTGTCCACAGTTAGATGTACAGAAATAAATCGATATACATATTATCTTGAATCAATCCACGACCCAGTATATACACGTCTCAGGCTAGATCACAACTCAAAGTATATATATTTTTGAAATCAACCTCAACCCTGTATAGCTAACTCCAACATTACTGCATATAGAGTGTCTATGGTTGTTCCAAATAATATATATACATGAGTCGATATGATATGTTAAAACATTTGTATACGTGTCTATGGTATCCCAAGATTACATAATATATTAGAATATATGTATAATGCAATATGAGTTAGCTAAGATATGATTAATATAGATTTGTTACCAATTTTCACGTAGCTGCAACAAGCAAAATTATCCAATCTTGTTTTACCCATAACTTCTTCGTTTTAAATCCGTTTTGAGTGATTCAAGTTGCTATGGTTTCATATTGAACTTAAGTTTATGAATCTAAATAGAAAAAGTATATGTTTATAGTCGGAAATACAGGTTACATGTCGTTTTTGTAAAGGTAGTCATTTCAGTCGAAAAAACGACGTCTAGATGACCATTTTGGAAAACATACTTCGACTATTTTTTGAAAGTTTCTATTTTTAGCAGGTTTCCATTTTTGGAAAGTTTCTATTTTTGGATAGTTTCTATTTTAGGAAAGTTTCTATTTTTGAAAAGTTTCCATATTTTGAAAGTTTCTATTTTTAGAAAGTTTCTATTTTTAGAAAGTTTTAAGTTAGGAAAGTTTTCTTATTTAGTAAGTCAACAAAAGTCAACTGAAAGTCAAAGTCAACTGAAAGTCAACTCAAAAGTCAACCTTGGTAATTTTAAAAATGTAAGTTGTAATAATAATATAAGTTATAATGTTAACTAAAGTTAAATATGTATAATTATGTCATAACATAAGTTTAATTAAATTAAAATGAATTATTAAAGTTAACATAAGTTTAAATGATATAATTAATATAACATAAGTATTTAATCGATTAATTAAATATTAGTCATAAGATAAGTATTATTAATTAATAATAGATTTTTAATCATATCATAAGTATTATTAATTAATAATAAATTATTAATCATATCATAAGTTTCTAATTATAATTATTAAATCATAAGTATTTAATAATTAAATTATAATTAAATAATAACTTAGCTTTATAATAATTAAATAATCATTTAATCCTTATTATAAGTCTTATTATAATAATCTCATAATATAAGTTTAATACTTATCATACGTATTTTCCATTAATAACAAAAGTATTATTAATCATAAGTTTAATTAAAAGTTTAATTAAATCATAAGTAATTAATAAATGATATAATAAATATATATATCATAAGTCTTAAATTAATTTAATTACTTTTATATCATAAGTAATTTAATAATAACGAAAATCATTATTTATATCATAAGTCTAATTTATAACCATAAGTTTTAATTAAAACGTTCGTCGGGTCATAACTTGAGCCTCGGGTGTCGGTTTTCGATGAGTCTTATATATATCCTCGTCTAACCAAACCACCCGACACATTAGTGAACTCAATAACACCCTACGATCAGTCCCCAAATTGTGACCTACAGCGATGAAGCAACTTGGAACTTCAATCCGCTCAAAATCTAATTTTGGCCATTCCGGGTGATCCGTGGCTCGGATTTCGATGACCCGAACATGAATGTTTACTCAATCATAAATCCTAACCCACTAGTAAACCCTAGAGCCTTCAAAAATGGTCACAAAGTCAGACCCCAACTGATTACATTCGTTTTTATATTTTAATCTCATCAAAACACCAATTTAAGCATAACTTTTGATCTAGAGCTCGAAAAGAGGTGAATCAAAAGCCTAAAATTATGTACTAAATGATAGAGACTCATCTATACACTTTATTTTGTCAAAAATCACAGTTAATTTCACTGATTTTAACCAATAAGCTGCTGTCCCCATTTAATCAAACCGAAAACATGCGATAACGAGTGATTCTATGCATACAATCATTAATCCAACAACATACAATTACTGTAGCATCAACATAAGATTAAAAACAGTAAAAATAAATGAAAATTGAAAATCTAGGGTTCATGTTCATACCCAAATCAAAAATCGAGAAGAAGACGCTTAAATATCGTGAAATAAGACACCTGAATATGTAAGCAACTTTGAGAAATGATGAACAAATGTATATGATCTTGTAGTGGCAGATTTTTGGTGTATGAATGAGCTAGGAGTCGGCCTAGGGTGAAATAAATGGAAGAGAGAAGTTGCTAGGGTTTATTTTAGTGAAATTAATGTGAAAAATTGATTTCCAAAAAGAATGTAAGTAATAAAATGAAAAGGGTTGGGCCATGGGCATGTTTTTGGCCAAAATGTCTGTGGGATGGGCCCATACAACCCAAATTTTTATTCCTTAATTTTCTTGTTTGGTCCAAAAGCCCGAACGAAGCCCGATTCGTGAAAATACCGTTACGCGATTAAATCTTTGGAGGAATTACGCACACGCGAAAAATAAAATATATAAACACTATATATATTCATATGACATCAAAATATTATATTTAAAATAATTTGGATTTAAAAATCCCAAAAGTTTAACCGTTGGTTTAAAAATCAAAAAAATTCGCCGGATAGAAATCCACGACACGTAGAAACGTACAACTTGAAATATGAATACAAATATTCATATAACACATAATAATTAATATATTATTACAAAAATAATAATATAGGTCATAGGAATGACGAGGAACGAATATCAGTTAACGGTCGTTAAATAGTTAACGGTAAAAGATAACGGAAAAAGTAGGGTCGTTACAGTACCTTCCCGTTACGGAAATTTCGTCCCGAAATTTAAGCAGGTGCAGGGGTTGACTCGGCATCTGGGAACAAATGCGGGTACTTCTGCCTCATCTGAACTCCACACTCCCAAGTGAACTTGGGACCATGTCTGGCGTTCCATCTAACTCAAACAATAGGAATTCTACTCTGCTTGAGAGTCTTAACCTCTCGATCCATAATTTCGACAGGTTCCTCAATAAAATGAAGTTTCTTATCAACATGAAGTTCCTCTAGAGGAATAGTTTCATCACCTCGGATAAACACTTCTTCAAATTCGACACGTGAAAAACGTCGTGAACAACACTGAGTTCTTATGGCAATTTCAAACGATAAGCCACGGGTCCAACTCTCTCAATAATCTCAAACGGTCCAACAAAACGAGGATTCAACTTCCCCCTTTTACCAAAACGTATCACGCCCTTCCAAGGTGATACCTTCAACATAACATGATCACCGACCTGAAATTCAATATCGTTACTTCTCTTATTGGCATAACTCTTTTGCGACTTCTGGCGGTTCTCAAACTTACCTTAATCTGTACGATCTTCTCGGTAGTCTCATGAATAATTCCTGGACCTGTGAGTTGAGCATCCCCAATCTCATTCCAGCAGACAGGAGACCTACACTTTCTACCATACAGCGCTTCAAAATGTGCGGCTTAATACTTGCATGATAGCTGTTATTATAAGAAAATTCAGCCAGTGGCAAGTACTTATCCCAACCATTACCAAAATCAATGATGCATGCTCGTAACATGTCTTCCAACGTTTGAATGGTCCTTTCACTCTAACCATCTGACTATGCATCATAAATAGTGCTCATATCCAATTTAGTTCCCAAAGCATCTTGTAAGGACTGCCAAAACCTCGATGTAAATCGACCGTCTCGGTCCGAAATAATAGATACGAGAACACCATGTCTAGAAACAATCTCCTTCATATACAAACGAGTAAGCTTCTCCTTCGAATCTGTTTCCTTAATTGGAAAGAAATGAGCTGACTTAGTGAGTCGGTCAACAATCACCCAAATGGTATCATAACCACCTACAACTCTCGGTAACTTAGTAATAAAGTCCATCGTAGTACCTTCCCACTTCCACTCAGAAATCTCAGGTTGCACCAGAAGTCCGGATGGTTTCTGATGTTCTGCTTTAACCTTAGCACAGGTCAAATACTTAGCCACATAAGTAGCCACATCAACTTTCAAGTTAGGCCACCAGTATAGCTCCTTAAGATCATGATACATCTTTCCTACACCAGGATGAATAGAGTACCTAGACTTATGAGCTTCATCTAAAACAAGTTGTCGCAAATCACCAAATTTTGGAACCCAAAGACGTTCCGCAAAATACCGAATAACATCGGTTTGTACCTCAAACTGTTTACTCAAGCCTCTGACCTTCCCGTTACGAAATTTTCCTCCTTCAAGGCTTCTTGTTGTGCCTCAAGAATATGCCTAGCGAGGTTAATTCGTATTGTCATTTTCAAGGCTCTAAGCCTACGAGGTTCAACTCTCTCTTTTCGACTCAAAGCATCAGCCACGACATTGGCTTTTTCCCAGAATGGCTAAAGGAGTTCACTATCTTAATCGTTCAACAATTCAACCCATCTTCGCTACCTCATATTCCACTGTCTTTGATCAAAGATATGTTGAAGACTTTTGTGATCAGTGTACACTGTACATTTGACCCCATATAAGTAATGTCTCCAATTCTTGAGTACGAACACAACAACTCCCAATTCTCAATCATGGGCTGTATAATTCTGTTCATGAATCTTCAACTGGCGTGAAGCATAAGTAATGACTTTCTTTCACTGCATCAAAACATAACCAAAGCCCTGACACAAAGCGTCACAATAGATAACAAAATCATCATTACCCTCAGGTAGTGATAATTTCAGAGCGAAAGTTAACTTCTTCTTCAGGGTTTAAAAAGCAGACTCTTGTTCACTCTTCCACTCGTACTTCTTCCCCTTATGCGTTAAAGCAGCCTGAGGTTTCGCTACTCGTAAAAAAAATCTTGAATGAACCTTCTATAATATCATGCCAATCCTAGGAACTTATGAGTCTGAGTAGGAGTCTTCGGAGTTTCCCACTTCTCAATTGCCTTAATCTTGGCAGGATCAACTTGAATTCCCTGTTTACTAACAACGTGCCCAAGGAATTGAACTTCTTTTAACCAGAAAGCACACTTAGAGAACTTAGCGTACAACACTTCTTTCCTCAACAAATCAAGCACTACTTCAGACGTTCTTCGTGCTCTTGATCACAATTGGAATAGACGAGAATATCATCGATGAAAATGATATCGAACTTGTCCAGATGAGGACTACACACACGGTTCATGTGGTCTATGAACACTATAGGTGTGCTAGTCAATTCGAACAGCATAACAAGAAATTCGTAGTGACCATAACGGGTACGGAAAGCGGTTTTCGGAACATCAGATTCTTTAACATGCAGTTGATGATAACCGGAACGAAGATCGATTTTTGTATAAACAGATGAACCTTGAAGCTGATCGAACAGATCATCAATTCTAGGGAGAGGGTAAAAGTTTTTAATGGTAAGCTTGTTCAATTCACGATAATCAATGCACAAATGAAACGAACCATCTTTCTTCTTAACAAACAGAACAGGAGCTCCCCAAGGGTTCGAACTGGGATGAATGAAATATAGTTGCAACAATGAAGGAAGAAATATATGGAGTAGTCACATCGGTGGCATAGATATTTAAGGTAATTCTCTCAAAGGAGATAACATTATCATGGACTTCCAAGTAAATTTTCATTACATTTTCGAAAGAAAGACGTACGAAAGATGTGATATTTCAACGAGAGTGAACTTCATTATATAATGAGCGAGGAAATCTAGGATTCATCCATATTCTTAAATTTATGTGCGGATGAAAAGAACGCGAATCATGGGTTATAAAGAATGGCCGACTCCAGGTGAGATGAATCTTCCAAAAATAATTGCGTGCACCTCAAAGTATTGAATCCTAGGATTGATGTTTACGAGGGTGTTGCGGTTGACAGCGAATATTGAGAGTAGAAACTCCTCAAACAGTGTAGTGTAATATATATCCATGATACCCACTATAACAATAGTTGGGGTAGAAACCCACCTAGTGCCTTTTCTACAATAGGGTGACCACCGAGTGTACCCCAGAATATTGATTTATCGGTCCGCGTTTCGGCCATGTCCAACCATAAGATGGTAAATTTTACGAGCGCAAAGACTTTCCAACAAATTTTATAAAACTGGCATCCAAAGTGGTGTAAGAGTTTTCTATCAATGAACTTAATGGTAAGTTTCATCCTTAAACGGGGGATGAGAAGAACTGTGATCCAAACACTCTGTAGAGTAAAGCGAAAAATTTGATAAAATCATTCAAAGGAGTTTTGAAAAAGCTTTAAACGTTTGATGTTACAACATAAACGGAATGAAATTCTTAGTAAATTTAGAAGTATGTACAATGTGTACCATTTTATATAAAACAAATTGACTTAGTCAAATAGCTCCATAAATGAGTGGTCTTAAAATAATTTTTGAAGGTATGATTTAGTATATACTAGCCAAAATAGGTAAGGGCAAATTTATTCATTTGAATCCATACGTACATATATGATTTTATAAATTGTATACATGACAAAATATTTCGTTACTTCCATTCACCCATAAATCCCGTGAGAACCGCCCAACTAAACAAATGTGTAAAACTCCCGATGATAAACAGAGTATCTGTATTTCAGAGGTTACAAGTTGAAGTAAGATCGTGGAAGATCGAGTAAAGGACTTGAATCGTCGTGCGACATTTGACCAACAAATGCTACGAGGTCATGAAAACCAATGAGTTAAATGTTATTTTGACTATTATCAGGACATAAGTCCTTGGGCCAAAACTGATCCCGAGCGAAGCTGTTGCTAACAAGCGAGTTATGAAAGATAGAGCATGAAATAGATAATCTGGTTAAAATAAGCTCCTCGCATATCAACAAATAAGATAATGAATATATTCCCTACCCATGTAATACATCGGAATTTCTAAATGAGTGGTGTAAAAATTTTCTTTGACTCGCTTTCTATTCCTCATGTCACAATATTGGGACTTCTTTATGAATTAAAGTAATATAATCACGTTGGCCTGACGCCATTATATTTCACTAATTCATAGTTCCATTCCAATAGCACTACATGAGGTCAGGACACGTGATCAACCTCAGATTTCCACACAATTTCTCTAAAACAATTTCTTAAACAATGTGCTAAGGATAGCACAAGAGACAACAACATCATAAGTAACGAATAGGAGTAACGATTACATAAAAATGTCTTCGAAGTACCAAGAATCCCTAAAAGTCAAGAATGACGTTTTTCGGTTCAAAAACCAAAGCACATAGGCACAGCGGCACAAAGACACATAATATAACAAGAATGTTATATACCTAAACATAATAGCTGACATTTGCCGAGCATTTAGAAGTCAAGAATGACATCTCGCGTAATATAACTCAAACGTAATATACATAACCATAATAGATGACATAGAAATGTCGAGAATTTCAAAAGTCAAGAATGACATCCCTCGGTTTCACTACCCGAGGTGTTCTTATAAGGATAAGTTCGCATGAGTCGGAGAATACATTTAAGTCGGAATGGGAGTTCCTCCCGAATTCAGAACATAATAGGGATGTATGTATGATAACAATATACATACCAATACGATACAAATAATCACATATGATAATATATTGTGGGTCGGGCTGTAGACTAGACTCACTAATGCACCCTATTGACTCGGGTAATGACATCAATGCAGCCTAATTCCCTACAACCAACGCTCTGATACCAAAAGTTGACCAAAACAAAGTCAACAGCATCCACTATTAAATGTATCAAAATAGAATGTAAGTTAATGTTTAACAAAAGCTGCCATCATAAATATGCAGACTCTCTAAGCACAGCAGAAGCAATCTATCATGAACCTGAGAATAAAACATGCGAGTAACTGTCAACAAAAATGTGGAGTGAATTATAGGTTTAATATTGCAAACAATATTTAATTTAAACCATAAAAATTTATGTTTGTAAACATAAAAACTCCTTTTTGGACCACAAAATTATATGCTAGAAAACATATAAAAACATTATTTCATTTTCCGTGAGCCACCTGGTAACCACTTAACCATTTATTTACCCTTTCCAAACACAATAAATAATATACACCGAACAAGTGTATCTACAATAAAATACGAAGTACTAAACATTCCGATTATAAATTGCTAGCGCGACTAGCTCGAAATGGGGTTGTCAAACCCGATAGATCTATCCATAGGATTCGCGTTCACCAGTAGAAACCAGTGATTAAAGTTACTAGACTAGGGAATATGTTTGTTTAACTCACAATGAATAATTTAAATCAACTTCCACTTGTGTCCAAAATATAAAATAAATTGCATGTATTCTCATCCCAAAAGATTTAAAATAGAAAAATGGGACTATAACTCACCTTAAAGCAAAAGAAGTAACCACACAAGAATGCGAACAACATACGAAGTAAAGTGATCAAGAATGATCACAACACCGACCTATAAATAAAGCAGGTCGATATAAATAACTAACTTAGGTCAAGTCTTAGTATGATAGCTATTGTACATGTTGCAAATAGACATAGAACAATACTCAACATGCATCGGTTTGATTGGAACATCGTACGAACACACACTTTCTATTTTTAGAAAGTTTCTATTTTTAGCAGGTTTCCATTGTTGGAAAGTTTCTATTTTTGGAAAGTTTCTATTTTTGTAAAGTTTCTATTTTAGGAAAGTTTCTATTTTTGAAAAGTTTCCATATTTAAAAAGTTTCTATTTTTAGAAAGTTTCTATTTTTAGAAAGTTTTAAGTTAGAAAAGTTTCCTTATTTAGTAAGTCAACAAAAGTCAACTGAAAGTTAAAGTCAACTCAAAAGTCAACCTTGGTCAAACATAGTCAACATTAATTTTAAAAATGTAAGTTGTAATAATAATATAAGTTATAATGTTAACTAAAGTTAAATATGTATAATTATGTCATAACATAAGTTTAATTAAATTAAAATGAATTATTAAAGTTAACATAAGTTTAAATGATATAATTAATATAACATAAGTATTTAATCGATTAATTAAATATTAGTCATAAGATAAGTATTATTAATTAATAATAGATTTTTAATCATATCATAAGTATTATTAATTAATAATGAATTATTAATCATATCATAAGTTTCTAATTATAATTATTAAAGCATAAGTATTTAATAATTAAATTATAATTAAATAATAACTTAGCCTTATAATAATTAAATAATCATTTAATCCTTATTATAAGTCTTATTATAATAATCTCATAATATAAGTTTAATACTTATCATAAGTATTTTCCATTAATAACAAAAGTATTATTAATCATAAGTTTAATTAAAAGTTTAATTAAATCATAAGTAATTAATAAATGATATAATAAATAAATATATATATATATATATATATATATATATATATATATATATATATATATATATATATATATATATATATATATATATATATATATATATATATATATATATATATATATATATATATATATATATATATATATATATATATCATAAGTCTTAAATTAATTTAATTACTTTTATATCATAAGTAATTTAATAATAATGAAAATCATTATTTATATCATAAGTCTAATTTATAACCATAAGTTTTAATTAAAACGTTCGTCGGGTCATAACTTGAGCCTCGGGTGTCGGTTTTCGACGAGTCTTATATATATCCTCGTCTAACCAAACCACCCGAAACATTAGTGAACTCAAGAACACCCTAAGATCAGTCCCCAAGTCGTGACCTACAGAGATGAAATAACTTGGAACTTCAATCCGCTCAAAATCTAGTTTTGGCCATTCCGGGTTATCCATGGCTCGGATTTCGATGACCCGAACATGAATGTTCACTCAATCATCAATCCTAACCCACTAGTACACCCTAGAGCCTTCAAAAATGGTCACAAAGTCAGACCCCAACTGATTACATTCGTTTTTATATTTTAATCTCATCAAAACACCAATTTAAGCATAACTTTTGATCTGGAACTCGAAAAGAGGTGAATCAAAAGCCTAAAATTATGTACTAAATGATAGAGACTCATCTATACACTTTATTTTGTGAAAAATCACAGTTAGTTTCACTGATTTTAACCAATAAGCTGCTGTCCCCATTTAATCAAACCGAAAACATGCGATAACGAGTGATTCTATGCATACAATCATTAATCCAACAATATACAATTACTGTAGCATCAACATAAGATTAAAAACAGTAAAAATAAATGAAAATTGAAAATCTAGGGTTCATGTTCATACCCAAATCAAAAATCGAGAAGAAGACGCTTAAATATCGTGAAATAAGACACCCGAATATGTAAGCAACCTTGAGAAATGATGAACAAATGTATATGATCTTGTAGTGGCAGATTTTTGGTGTATGAATGAGCTAGGAGTCGGCCTAGGGTGAAAGAAATGGAAGAGAGAAGTTGCTAGGGTTTATTTTGGTGAAATTAATGTGAAAAATTGATTTCCAAAAAGAATGTAAGTAATAAAATGAAAAGGGTTGGGCCATGGGCATGTTTTGGCCAAAATGGCTGTGTGATGGGCCCATACAACCCAAACTTTTATTCCTTAAATTTCTTGTTTGGTCCAAAAGCCCGAACGAAGCCCGATTCGTGAAAATACCGTTACGCGATTAAATCTTTGGAGGAATTACGCACACGCGAAAATTAAAATATATAAACACTATATATATTCATATGACATCAAAATAATATAATTAAAATAATTTGGATTTAAAAATCCCAAAAGTTTGACCGTTGGTTTGAAAATCGAAAAGATTCGTCGGATAGAAATCCACGACACGTAGAAACGTACAACTTGAAATATGAATACAAATATTCATATAACACATAATAATTAATATATTATTACAAAAATAATAATATAGGTCATAGGAATGACGTGGCACGAATATCAGTTAACGGTCGTTAAATAGTTAACGGTAAAAGATAACGGAAAAACCTGAAAACACATGTTCTATATCTATATGATATGCTAACTTAATGATTTAAAACCTGAAAACACGAAAAACACCGTAAAACTGGATATACGCCGTCGTAGTAACACTGCGAGCTGTTTTGGGTTAGTTAATTAAAAGCTATGATAAACTTTGATTTAAAAGTTGTTCTTATGGGAAAATGATTTTTCTTATGAACATGAAACTATATCCAAAAATCATGGTTAAACTCAAAGTGGAAGTATGTTTTCCAAAATGGTCATCTGGACGTCGTTCTTTCGAGTGAAATGACTACCTTTACAAAAACAACTTGTAACCTGTATTTCTGACTATAAACTTATACATTTTCTGTTTAGATTCATAAACTTAAGTTCAATATGAAACCATAGCAACTTTAATCACTCAAAACGGATTTAAAACGAAGAAGTTATGGGTAAAACAAGATTGGATAATTTTGCTTGTTGTAGCTACGTGAAAATTGGTAACAAATCTATATTAATCATATCCTAGCTAACTTATATTGTATTATACATATATTCTAATATATTATGTAATCTTGGGATACCATAGACACGTATACAAATGTTTTGACATATCATATCGACCCATGTATATATATTATTTGGAACAACCATAGACACTCTATATGCAGTAATGTTGGAGTTAGCTATACAGGGTTGAGGTTGATTCCAAAAATATATATACTTTGAGTTGTGATCTAGCCTGAGACGTGTATACACTGGGTCGTGGATTGATTTAAGATAATATATATCGATTTATTTCTGTACATCTAACTGT
Organism: Rutidosis leptorrhynchoides; assembly: GCF_046630445.1. Taxonomy (NCBI): domain Eukaryota; kingdom Viridiplantae; phylum Streptophyta; class Magnoliopsida; order Asterales; family Asteraceae; genus Rutidosis; species Rutidosis leptorrhynchoides. The sequence continues at coordinate 126,982,514 of NC_092341.1, forward strand.
GGACATCTAGTTGTAGGTTACTAACGAGGACAGCTGACTTAATAAACTTAAAACAGTAAAACGTATTAAAAATATTGTAAATATATTTTGAACATACTTTGATATATATGTACATATTTGATATAGGTTCGTGAATCGACCAGTGGCCAAGTCTTACTTCCCGACGAAGTAAAAATCTGTGAAAGTGAGTTATAGTCCCACTTTTAAAATCTAATATTTTTGGGATGAGAATATATGCAACTTTCTAAATGTTTTACAAAATAGACACAAGTACGTGAAACTACATTCTATGGTTGGATTATTAAACCGGATATTGTCCCTTCAAGTCTGGTAACCTAAGAATTAGGGAAATGGCCCCTAATTGACGCGAATCCTAAAGATAGATCTATGGGACTAACAAACCCCATTCTGGAATTTGGAATGCTTTAATACTTCGATTTATATGGTGATTGCGATTGCCAATTTATGACATACTTGCGAGTATGCGGGGAATATTCTATATGCATTATGTTAATGTCGGTTACCAGGTGTTCATCATAGAATAATTTTTATACACTTGCGAGTATAGGATTATTGAATAAATGAAATCTTGTGGTTTATTATATTAAATTGATAATATATAGTTTAAACCTATAACTCACCAACATTTTTGTTGACGTTTAAAGCATGTTTATTCTCAGGTGTTTATTAAGAGCTTCCGTTGTTGCATGCTAATATATGGACAAGACTTGGTGTCAGCATGCTTGTATAATATTGTTTAAAACTGCATTCAAGATTTACTTTGTTGTAACATATTAATATTGTAAACCAATATGTATTGGTAGTGTGTAAGTGTGAGATTTTTAGATTATCTTTTCTGATAATCTAGGTGGTGTCCTTTTAACCTTGTCGATAAAATAAAGGTTATGGTTTGTTTTAAAAACGAATGCAGTCTTTTAAAAACGTCTCATATAAAGGTCAAAACCTCGAAACGAAATCAATTAATATGGACTGTTTATAATCAATATGAACGGGACATTTCAGTTGGTATCCGAGCGTTGGTCTTAGAGAACCAAAAAATTTACATTAGTGTGTCTTATCGAGTTTGTTAGGATGCATTTGTGAGTCTGGACTTCGACCGTGTTTTCTTTAAAAATGATTGCTTAATATTTTTTTTTTTGTTGGAAACTACAAATTGTAACATGTAAATATTATGTGATAAATTAATCTCTTAACATGTTTGATATTGTGTGATAGATGTCTACCTCTAGTACAAATCCCATCGACTCCCCTAATAACAATGAAGAGTCGAATATATATTGGAAAGATTCACAAATTCCCGAAGAGGAACCGGAAGAGGAGGAACCGGAAGAAGAGGAACCGGAAGAGGAGGAACCGGAAGAGGAGGAACCGGAAGAAGAAGAGGTTCCGGAGGAAGAAATATTGATACCTACAGTAAATCGATTAAATAAAAGAAAATCCTCAACCAACGGACCAAAGTTAAAAATGGTCAATGGTGTTTCCGCCAAGGAAGCAAAATATTGGGAAGATTACCAATTTTCCGATGAATCGGATCCCGATGAGAATTTCGATGATGTTATAGAAATTACCTCGACCCAATTTAATAAAGCAAAAGAAAATAATAGGGGAAAAGGTATAAAAATAGAGAAATCTGATTCCAACCCCGATGAACTTTATATGTATCAGCAACATCCGTATTTCCTAAAATGTAACAATAATCCGGGAACCTCTAAACCACCAGGTTTTTCTAAACCATTGTGAAAAACAACGGCTCGTATTAGCGGAACACCATATATCCCTAGAAAATTAGGAAAACGAACCAAGTCCGAAGAAGAAGAAACCAGTGATTCAGATAAGAGGGTTGTAATTATGTTGTGTATTATATGTATTGTAGTGTGCTTGTACTTTTATGTTCTATGTAAAAATTGTTTGTATTTTTTGTTAATTATCTTTTAAGAATCTAATCCTTGTCTATTTTACAGTATAAAAACAAAATGGACGTTAAGGGTAGACAACCGAATATTTTAGAAGACCTACCAGAGGATATGATTGAGGAAATCTTGTCTAGAGTCGGTCAGAATTCGTCAGCACATTTAGTTATGGCGAAATTAACTTGTCAAACATTTGAAAGTCTTTCCAGAAATGTCTTAGTTTATAAAAGGCTTTCCTTTGATAGGTGGGGTATATCACGTTGGGGAGACCGTAAGTTACGCCGTGTTTTCTTTAAAGTGTTAAACGCGGGGAACCCAAATGCAATTTTACGCTATGGGTTAAGAACCTATTTTGACTCAACATATCCCAACATAGGGTTTCGTGAGTTAGAAAGAGCTTCTAACATGCAACATAAAGAAGCATGTTATACTTACGGGTTAGTGATGTTCGCTTCTTACCAAAGTGAGAAAAAGAACATCGAGTTATAACTTTTAAATAAAACCTTCCCACAAGTGACGGATTCAGTAGTTGGGGTGAGAAACAAGGTTTTTAGATTATTACGGGGCTGTTGGACATTACAAAACCCTCGTCCTTTGGACGACATTACAACATGCGGCCTAGCCAAATGTCATAACGGTTAATTTCCACAAGACCACGGATGGGAAGTCGTCTTAGTAAAACCAGAATGCATGACTTGTTTCTGGACTTTTGAATTACGTGTCTATATTTCTTTTGCTGAACAACTTGCGTATTAACTAGAATTGGCTTTATAGTTGTCGAGTAGCAAAGTTATTATGTGCTATATTTCGTCCTATATGTATAATAGCGGTATTGTAAGTTTGTAAAATATTGTATAAAAGTTTGAACGCGAAATATTATTAAAATATTACTAAGTATGAACTTAATGGGTAGGTACTACCCGAATTAAAACTATAAAATGCTAATATGAAGAAAAAGATTTTATAAATGAGTTCATATTATGCTATGAAATACTATTGACTACTCTTAATATTCTATATGATTAACTTAATTCTTTTGGGCTATTTTTGAAGGAAATGGCACCGACGACTCGTCAAAATTTGAACATGAGCGAGGAAGACTTCCTTGTTTTCCTTGCAGCAAACATAGCCGCAGTACAGGCTGCGATGCAAAATAACAATAACTCTAGATCTAGCAGTGGAACTAATTCCACAAGAAATCGTGTAGGATGCTCCTACAAAGAATTCACGGCCTGCAAACCTTTGGAATTTGATGGAACCGAAGGACCAATTGGATTGAAACGGTGGACCGAGAAAGTCGAATCGGTGTTTTCCATAAGTAAGTGTACTGAAGAGGACAAAGTTAAGTACGCTACGCATACCTTCATAGGTATTGCATTAACGTGGTGGAACACCTATCTTGAACAGGTAGGACAAAATGCTGCTTACGCACTACCGTGGTTGGCATTCAAGCAATTGATGAATGAGCAGTACCGTCCTAGAAACCAAGTCAATAAGCTCAAGGTAGAACTTAGAGAGTTACAAACACAAGGGTTCGACATTACCACATAAGAACGACGATTCACAGAGTTGTGCCTATTGTGTCCGGGAGTGTTCGAAGATGAAGAAGAGAAGATCGACGCGTTTGTAAAAGGGTTACCAGTAAGGATTCAAGAAGATGTGAGTTCACACGAGCCTGCTTCTATACAAAAGGCAAGTCGAATGGCTCATAAACTCATAAATCAGATTGAAGGGAGAATTAAAGAGCAAGCGATCGAAGAAGCCAACACGAAACAAGTCAAGAGGAAGTGGGAAGAAAACAGTGACAAGAGTCACCAATACAACAACAAAAATAATCGCAATTACGAACGCAATAACTACCACTACAACCGCAACTTTAACTGCAACAACAATAAAAATCCCAACAACAACTACAAAAACTACAATAACCGTTCCAACAATAACAAGAACCGCAACAACAACAATCCCAACAATAACAACCTGAGGCAGAAACCATGCCACAGGTGTGAAGGATACCATCCGACTAGGCTTTGTATTACATTGTGTACTAAGTATAATAGAAAGGGTCATGGTACGACGAAGTGTGAAGTTTATGGACCAATGGCTAACAAGAATAAAGGAACAAATAATGTCGGAACAAATAATACCGCCATTATTTGTTATGGATGTGGGAAGCCGGGTCATATCAGAAACGAATACCCAAATTAGGGGAATACTAATGGACAGGGCCGCGGAAGAGTTTTCTATATTAATACGGCAGAAGCGCAAGAAGACCCGGAGCTTGTTACGGGTACGTTTCTTATTGATGAAAAACCTGCTTATGTTTTATTTGATTCGGGTGCGGATAGAAGCTATATGAGTAGAGATTTTTGTGCAAAATTAAGTGGTCCATTGACGCCTATGAATAATAAATTTTTACTCGAATTAGCAAACGGTAAATTAATTTTGGCAGATAAAATATGTCGGAATCGAGAAATTAAACTGGTTAGCGAAACGTTTAAGATTGATTTGATACCAGTAGAGTTAGGGAGTTTTGATGTGATAATTGGCATGGACTGGTTGAAAAAGGAGAGAGCAGAGATCGTATGTTACAAAAATGCAATTCGCATTGTACGAAAAGAAGGAAAACCCTTAATGGTATACGGAGAAAAGAGCAACGCGAAGTTAAATCTTATTAATAATTTGAAAGCGCAAAAACTAATAAGAAAAAGTTGTTACGTCATTCTAGCACACATGGAGGAAGTTAAACCTGAAGAAAAGAACATCAGTGATGTTCCTGTCGCAAAAGAATTTCCCGATGTATTTTCGAAAGAATTACCGGGATTACCCCCACATCGATCCATTGAATTTCAAATAGACCTTGTACCAGGAGCTGCACCAATAGCTCGTGCTCCATACAGACTCGCACCCAGTGAAATAAAGGAACTCCAAAACCAACTACAAGAACTTTTAGAGCGTGGTTTTATACGACTAAGTACATCACCATGGGGAGCTCCTGTTTTGTTTGTCAAAAAGAAGGATGGTACATTTAGGTTGTGTATCGACTACCGAGAGTTGAACAAACTTACCATCAATAACCGTTATCCACTACCGAGAATTGACGACTTATTTAACCAACTACAAGGCTCATCAGTTTATTCAAAGATTGATTTACGTTCTGGGTATCATTAAATGCAGGTGAAGGAGGATGATATTCCAAAGACTGCTTTCAGAATGCGTTACGATCATTACGAGTTTATGGTTATGCCGTTTGGGTTTACTAATGCACCAGCAGTGTTCATGGACCTCATGAACCAAGTGTGTGGACCATACCTTGATAAGTTTGTCATTGTTTTCATCGATGACATACTTATTTACTCAAAGAATGATCAAGAGCACGAAGAGCAATTGAGAAAAGTGCTAGAGTTATTGAGGAAAAAAAACTGTACGCTAAATTTTCAAAGTGTGCATTTTGGTTGGAAGAAGTTCAATTTCTCGGTCACATAGTAAACAAAGAAGGTATTCAGGTGGATCCGGTAAAGATTGAAACTGAAAAGTGAGAAACCCCGAAAACTCCGAAGCATATACGTCAGAAGATTCATCCAAGATTTTTCCAAAATAGCAAAACCCTTTACTGCATTAACGCATAAAGGGAAGAAATTTGAATGGAAGGATGAGCAGGAGAAAGCGTTTCAATTGTTGAAGAAAAAGTTAACTACGGCACCTATATTGTCATTACCTGAAGGGAATGATGATTTTGTGATATATTGTGACGCCTCAAAGCAAGGTCTCGGTTGTGTATTAATGCAACGAACGAAGGTAATTGCTTATGCGTCTAGACAATTGAAGATTCACGAGCAGAATTATACGACGCATGATTTGGAATTAGGCGCGGTTGTTTTTGCATTAAAGACTTGGAGGCACTACTTATATGGGGTCAAAAGTATTATATATACCGATCACAAAAGTCTCCAACACGTATTTAATCAGAAACAACTAAACATGAGACAGCGTAGGTGGATTGAGTTATTAAATGATTACGATTTCGAGATTCGTTACCACCCGGGGAAGGCAAATGTGGTAGCCGACGCCTTGAGCAGAAAGGACAAAGAACCCATTCGAGTAAAATCTATAAATATAATTATTCACAATAACCTTACTACTCAAATAAAGGAGGCGCAACAAGGAGTTTTAAAAGAAAGAAATTTAAAGGATGAAATACCCAAAGGATAGGAGAAGCATCTTAATATACATGAAGATGGAACCCGGTATAGGGCTGAAAGGATTTGGGTACCAAAATTTGGAGATATGAGAGAAATGGTACTTAGAGAAGCTCATAAAACCAGATACTCAATACATCCTGGAACGGGGAAGATGTACAAGGATCTCAAGAAACATTTTTGGTGGCCGGGTATGAAAGTCGATGTTGCTAAATACGTAGGAGAATGTATGACGTGTTCTAAGGTCAAAGCTGAGCATCAGAAACCATCAGGTCTACTTCAACAACCCGAAATCTCGGAATGAAAATGGAAAAACATTACCATGGATTTCATCACTAAATTGCCAAGGACTGCAAGTGGTTTTGATACTATTTGGGTAATAGTTGATCGTCTCACCAAATCGGCAAACTTCCTGCCAATAAGAGAAGATGACAAGATGGAGAAGTTAGCACGACTGTATTTGAAGGAAGACGTCCCCAGACATGGAATACCAATCTCTATTATCTCTGATAGGGAGGGCAGATTTATTTCAAGATTCTGGCAGACATTACAGCAAGCATTAGGAACTCGTCTAGACATGAGTACTGCCTATCATCCACAAACTGATGGGCGGAGCGAAAAGACGATACAAACGCTTGAAGACATGCTACGAGTATGTGTTATTGATTTCGGAAACAGTTGGGATCGACATCTACCGTTAGCAGAATTTTTCTACAACAACAGCTACCATTCAAGCATTGAGATGGCACCGTTTGAAGCACTTTATGGTAGAAAGTGCAGATCTTCGATTTGTTGGAGTGAAGTGGGGGATAGACAGATTACGGGTCCGGAGATAATACAAGAAACTACCGAGATGATCATCCAAATTCAACTACGGTTGAAAACCGCCCAAAGTCGACAAAAGAGCTACGCTGACATTAAAAGAAAAGATATAGAATTTAAAATTGGAGAGATGGTCATGCTAAAAGTTGCACCTTGGAAAGGCGTTGTTCGATTTGGTAAACGAGGGAAATTAAATCCAAGGTATATTGGACCATTCAAGATTATTGATCGTGTCAGACTAGTAGCTTACCGACTTGAGTTACCTCAACAACTCGCGACTGTACATAACACTTTCCACGTCTCGAATTTGAAGAAATGTTTTTCTAAAGAAGATCTCACTATTTCGTTAGACGAAATCCAAATCAACGAAAAACTTCAATTCATCGAAGAACCCGTCGAAATAATGGATCGTGAGGTTAAAAGTCTTAAGCAAAACAAGATACCAATTGTTAAGGTTCAATGGAATTCTCGTAGAGGACCCGAGTTCACCTGGGAATGAGAAGATCAGATGAAGAAGAAATACCCGCACCTATTTCTGGAAGATACGTCAACACCTCCAACTGCTTAAAATTTCGGGACGAAATTTATTTAACGGGTAGGTACTGTAGTGACCCGAACTTTTCCATGTTTATATATATTAAATGAAATTGATATTTACATGATTAAGTGTTTCCAGCAAGTTAAGCAATCAAACTTGTTAAGACTTGATTAATTGAAATAGGTTTTATATAGACAATTGACCACCCAAGTTTCCGGCGATTCACGAATGTTAAAACTTGTAAAAAATATATGATGACATACATATGGATATATATCATGATATTATGATAATTATGTACCTCATTAAGTATTTTAACATTGAGTTATATACATAAAAATGAGACTATTGAATTAAGAAACTTGAAAACGGTATATATAACGATTATCGTTATAACAACGTCTTACTAATTACATATGAATCATTTTAAGATATTGATACACTATATATAAACATGTTAAATGATAAGTAAACATATCATTAATTATAATAACAATGAACTACATATGTAAAAACAAGACTACTAACTTAAGGATTTCGAAACGAGACATATATGTACCGATTATCGTTGTAACGACATTTAACTGTATATATATCATATTAAGATATATTAATACATCATTATATCATGATAATGTAATAATTTAACATCTCATTAGATATAATAAACAATGTGTTAACACATTTAACAAGATCATTAACTTAAAGGTTTCAAAACAACATTTACATGTAATGATTAACGATGACTTAACGACTCAGTTAAAATGTATATACATGTAGTGTTTTAATATGTATTTATACACTTTTGAAAGACTTCAAGACACTTATCCAAGTACTTCTACTTAACAAAAATGCTTACAATTACATCCTCATTCATTTTCATCAACAATTCTACTCGTATGCACTCGTATTTGTACTTGTACAATACACAACTTCTAAATGTATTTACTATTGGTATATACACTCCAATGATTAGCTCTTAGCAGCCCATGTGAGTCACCTAACCATGTGGGAACCATCATTTAACATCTAGCATGACTTATGAGCAAGGAAACATAAACAAGAACTCCTTTTAACCCCACTCACCTTCACCACTCACCACCTACTCCATTTCACTTCCAATTTTCTTCCCAATTCTCTCTCAAAACACACACACTCTTCCATGAATGTCTAAGTTACCTATAATCATCATAAAAACAATTACTCAAGAACACATTAAGAACACTTCCAAGTTTACAAGTTTACTTTCAAGTTTCCTAATCCATTCCAAGCAATCATCTAAGATCAAGAAACCTTAGTTATTTATAGTAGGTTATCTTTCTAAATCAAGGTAATATTCATATTCAAGCTTTGATTCAATTTCTATAACTATAACTATCTTAATTCGAGTAATAATCTTACTTGAACTTGTTTTTGTGTCATGATTTTATTTCAAGAACTTCCAAGCCATCAAAGATCCTTTGAAGCTTAAGTTATTTTTTCATCATTTCCAGTAGGTTTACCTACTAAAATTGAGGTATTAATGATGTTCATAACATCATTCAATTCATATATGTATAACTATCTAATTCGAAGATATGAACATGTAATCACTAGAACATAGTTTAGTTAATTCTAAATTTGTTCGCAAACAAAAGTTAATCCTTCTAACTTGACTTTTAAAATCAACTAAACACATGTTGTATATCTATATGATATGCTAACTTAATGATTTAAAACCTGAAAACACGAAAAACACCATAAAACTGGATATACGCCGTCGTAGTAACACCGCGGGCTGTTTTGGGTTAGTTAATTAAAAACTATGATAAACTTTGATTTAAAAGTTGTTCTTATGGTAAAATGATTTTTCTTATAAATATGAAACTATATCAAAAAATCATGGTTAAACTCAAAGTGGAAGTATGTTTTCCAAAATGGTCATCTAGACGTCGTTCTTTCGACTGAAATGACTACCTTTACAAAAATGACTTGTAACCTATATTTTCAACTATAAACTTATACTTTTTCTGTTTAGATTCATAAACTTAAGTTCAATATGAAACCATAGCAACTTGAATCACTCAAAACGGATTTAAAACGAAGAAGTTATGGGTAAAACAAAATTGGATATTTTTGCTTGTTGTAACTACGTGAAAATTGGTAACAAATCTATATTAATCATATCCTAGCTAACTCATATTGTATTATAAATGTATTCTAATATATTATGTAATCTTGGGATACCATAGACACGTATGCAAATGTTTTGACATATCATATCGACCCATGTATATATATTATTTGGAACAACCATAGACACTCTATATACAGTAATGTTGAGTTAGCTATACAGGGTTGAGGTTAATTCCAAAAATATATATACTTTGAGTTGTAATCTAGCCTGAGACGTGTATACACTGGGTCGTGGATTGATTCAAGATAATATATATCGATTTATTTCTGTACATCTAACTGTGGATAACTAGTTGTAGGTTACTAACGAGGACATCTGACTTAATAAACTTAAAACAGTAAAACGGATTAAAAATATTGTAAATATATTTTGAACATACTTTGATATATATGTACATATTTGTTATAGGTTCGTGAATCGACCAGTGGCCAAGTCTTACTTCCCGACGAAGTAAAAATCTGTGAAAGTGAGTTATAGTCCCACTGTAGCGACCCCGACAAATCGTCAAATGACGGCGTCATCTACGTATGGTCCCATTACATGGTCGTAAGTCTTTATAACAAAGTTTGACCGAAAAGTATGTCGCATTCATTTCATAAATAAGGGTGTTTCAAAGTTTACAAAAGTAGTTTCCATAACAAGTGCATAACAATGTTTAAAGTTTGTATGAAACACATGCGACACGATTAAAAGTAGTCAAAAAGACGCTCCACGTATGCAAGTATACTCGACATCCAATGCAAGTATCAAATAGTATGAGCGGAAGCATGTATCACCTAAGTTCAAGGACCTGAGAAAAACATAGAGAAACTGTCAACGAAAACGTTGGTGAAATCATAGGTTTAAATAAGTAAATGAGTAATAATAAGTTGAACCACAAGATTTGCAACATCGATAAAGCCATAGTACATTCTAAAAGTTAATATTCACGAGCACCCAATTATCAAAGCTTAACGTTCCGTCCGTTGAATACCCCATCAATTAGTGCTAGAACAACACTGTTCCCGAAAATATATTTCATTCGTAAACGGTAGCGAACCGTTTGAATGAGGGTTTGTCAAACCCATATGGCCATATAACATAAGTTCTCGCTTACACCATCTGATGTAATTAATGATAATCGGATTGAGGATTTTCGTTCTAAACTCGTATGTAGAATGTTTGTTTTCCCGTTCTTGTGTTCACTTAGTTCAAAAGAATCGTTTATGTTTTCTCATCCCAAAAGTAAGTTTAAAAGAGTAAAAGTGGGACTATGATCTCACCTCGAGTGCACGAGTATAAAAGTACTTCAACAAGTAAACGTGTGCATAAAAGTTGCTTAGCCTTGACCTAAACAAGTAAGTTATATCAATTAACCGGTTACGACACAAGGTCGGGTGAAATGTGTTCAATTAGTCCTATGGCTCGTTACGACTCGAATAGTATAGCATGTGAATCACGTTGTCAAGTTTCATGCAAGAATCAAGTATAAAAGCATGTTAGAACGATTGTAATAAAGTTTGAGTTGACATTTCAAAACCTTACCATTAGAAAGGAAATCTTATTATGTTTCCAACGATATTTGATTCATCGAAAACGGAGTTACGGTCAAAAAGTTATGGTCAAAACAAGTTTGCTGAAGTTCGGATGAAACAGGCAATTGTCACGGCGCGACAAATTGCTCCGCGGCGCGACAAATGCCTATGTTGAAGGTCAGAAAGCTTGAAAAACATGTTCTAAAATCACCCTTTGGGCCACGGCGCGACAAATTGCTCCGCGGCGCGACAATGGCCGTGGCCTGGTCCCTGGCCTGTTTCACTTGTTCAAGGCTTGGTAAAATTTCAAACAAACGCAAAACTCAAACCGTAAACAATTAGGAAGCGTATCTTATACCGTTGGAAAGCTCTTTTGACAAGGAACACAACTAAACATGTTTCATCAAACAAAAACAACATTTTCCATAACCGATTTCTCGTCAAGTGATCGTTTAAAAGTCCATTTTCAAAGTTTCAAGTTCATCAATTGCATTTTAAGTTTCGGGAATCCAATTTACACATACGATATGCCGTTTCGAAGGTAATTAAGCATACATTACAACTAATCACTAACAATTAACATTCCATGGCATTCAAGCATCAAAAGTTCATGTCAAGAACTATCAAACCCTAGTCAAACATCACAAAATCAATATTCATGTTTTTGAAGTTTTCTTAATCAACCTACGCATCAAAACGAAGCTAGTGATACTAGTAACACAATTAAAACATGCACTTTAACAATCTAACAACATTAACTCATCCAAAATCAAGGATTAAGCAAACCCATTTCAAGTTCATGCTAGTTACTCCAAAAACAACAAATCGAGCAAACCAAACATATATTCATATTAGACTTGAGCCATAGACACTAACTAACACCATTTCAAATCAAAAACACGAATTTAGAGAAATCTAGAGTTTTAGAAATGTTACCCAAGCGAGATGAAGTTGGTATCAAATTGTAGAGGATGAAGAGAGGATTTCAAATATGTAATTTGTTTTGTTGTAAGCCTCCTAAATCGAATTTAGATGATGAATGATTGAATTGGGTGTTGTGTGTGTGTGTTCTTGCTAGAGAGAAAGAGAGATGAGGGAGATGGATGGAAATGGATGGAGGAGGGGAAGTGGTTGACTAGTTGACCTAGTCACCACTTTGCCCACTTGTCAACTTAAGTCCCTCATGTTTGTAGTCGGGTGCGGGAATTAACCAAACGAATATTTTTAAAACGCTCGAGTAAACGGGTGATGTCAAAATTAAATAGCGGGAATATAATGAACGTTACTCACGGAAACTATTAATTTAAATACGAAAGATTATGTTTAAAAAAAAAGACGGTGTTAAAATTAAATTTAATGGAAAAACGCGGGATGTTACATTATCCACACCTCAAAAGAAATTTCGTCCCGAAATTTAAGTAGGCGTAGTAGTCGTTGTTTCTTCCTCGAGATCTTGCGTTTCCGAATTCACGAATAGATGAGGATACTTCCTTTGCATTTGATCTTGTCTTTCCCAAGTAAACTCGGGTCCTCTTTTGGCATTCCAACGAACCTTAACAATCGGGATTCGGCTTTGTTTCAATGTCTTGACGGAGGTGTCCACAATTTCAACCGGTTCCTCCACAAAATGAAGTTTGTCATCGATAGTAAGTTCTTCGAGAGGGATGACGATATCGGGTTCGGCAAGACACTTTTTCAAGTTAGATACATGGAAGGTAGGATGAACGGAGTTCAATTGAGGCGGAAGATCTAAACGATAAGCAACGGTTCCAATACGCGCCAAGATTTCGAAAGGACCAATATACCGCGGATTTAGCTTCCCGCGTTTCCCAAAACGGATTACACCCTTCCAAGGTGCGACTTTTAACATTACTCGGTCACCGACTTGAAATTCAAGATCGTTGCGTCGTTTGTCGGTATAGCTCTTTTGACGACTTCGGGCCGTCCTAAGCCTATCTCGGATTTGAACGATTTTCTCGGTGGTTTCGTGAATGAGTTCGGGTCCGGTGATTTGCACGTCGCCTACCTCGGCCCAACAAAGAGGTGAACGACATTTGCGGCCATATAGCGCTTCAAAAGGTGCGGCTTTAATACTCGCGTGATAACTATTGTTGTAAGAGAACTCGGCGAGAGGTAAGTGCTTGTCCCAAGCTTTTCCGAAATCAACCACGCAAGCTCGTAACATGTCCTCTAAGGTTTAAATTGTACGTTCGCTTTGTCCATCGGTTTGAGGATGATATGCGGTGCTCATGTCCAAACGCGTTCCCAACGCTTCTTGTAACGTACGCCAAAATCTAGAAACGAAACGGCCATCTCGGTCGGAGATAATCGATAAAGGTACACCGTGTCGGGCTACGATCTCCTTAATGTAAAGTTGTGCAAGTTTCTCCATTTTGTCCGTTTCTTTCATGGCAAGGAAGTGTGCGGATTTGGTGAGACGGTCAACAATAACCCAAATGGTATCATAACCGCCCGTCGTTTTTGGTAGCTTGGTGATAAAATCCATCGTTATCCTTTCCCACTTCCATTGCGGGATCTCGGGTTGTTGAAGTAGTCCGGACGGTCTTTGGTGTTCGGCTTTGACTTTGGAACATGTCAAACACTTGGAAACATAAGTAGCTACGTCCCTTTTGATGTTCGGCCACCAATATAGTTGTTTAAGGTCGTGGTACATCTTATTGGCACTGGGGTGAATCGAGTATCGTGACTTATGGGCTTCATCTAAAATAAGGCTTCGTAGGTCCCCATAACTAGGCACCCAAATCCTTCCGGCGTAATATCGGAGTCCGGTCTCCCTAATTTCGAATCGAGAGACGAGAATGTTCAAGAGTTCGTGTGAAAGGTTTTCATCCTTGAGAGCCTCATCTTGGGCTACCCGAATTTGGCTATTAAGGTTTGTGTGGATGGTGATGTTTAAGGCTCGGACACGAAGAGGCACCGCTCTTTCTTTTCGACTTAAAGCATCGGCTACTACATTTGCCTTCCCGGGATGGTAACGAAGCTCGCAATCGTAATCGTTTAAGGTTTCAATCCACCTTCGTTGTCTCATGTTTAGTTGCTTTTGATCGAAAATGTGTTGGAGGCTTTTGTGGTCGGTAAAGATAGTACTCTTGGTTCCATAAAGATAGTGTCTCCACATTTTAAGTGCAAAGACAACGGCTCCGAGTTCGAGATCATGTGTCGTATAGTTTCGTTCATGAATTTTGAGTTGTCGAGAAGCATAAGCAATGACTTTCGTTCGTTGCTTCAATACACACCCAAAACCATGTTTCGAGGCATCACAATATACAACAAAGTCATCATTGCCTTCGGGAAGTGACAAGATAGGAGCGGTGGTTAGCTTCGTTTTCAAGATTTGGAATGCGGATTCATGTTCGGTCGCCCAAATGAATTTCTTTCCCTTGTGAGTCAATGCGGTTAGAGGACGTGCAACCAAAGAGAAGTTTTCGATGAATCTACGATAGTACCCGGCGAGACCCAAAAATTGACGAATGTGAGTAGGAGTAGTAGGAGTCTCCCATTTGCTAATGGCTTCAATTTTCGTTGGATCGACTTTAATACCTTGGTCACTTACAACATGACCAAGAAATTGAACTTCCTTTAACCAAAATTCACACTTGGAGAATTTGGCATAGAGTTGTTCTTGTCTTAAAAGTTCAAGCACAAGTCGGAGATGTTGTTCGTGCTCTTCTTCATTTTTAGAATAGATCAATATGTCATCGATGAACACAATAACGAATTTATCGAGATACGGTTTGCACACGCGGTTCATAAGATCCATGAACACCGCCGGTGCGTTAGTGAGACCAAATGGCATGACAAGGAATTCATAACTACCATAACGAGTTCGGAAAGCGGTTTTGGAGACATCTTCCCCCTTAACCCTCAATTGATGATAACCCGAGCGGAGATCGATTTTCGAATATACACAAGACCCTTGTAGTTGATCAAAGAGGTCATCGATGCGAGGAAGGGGATATCGGTTCTTAACCGTCAATTTATTTAGTTCACGATAATCAATGCACATTCGTAGGGATCCGTCTTTCTTTTTAACAAACAAAATCGGAGCGCCCCAAGGTGAATGGCTAGGTTGGATAAAACCACGATCAAGTAGTTCTTGGATTTGACTTTGCAATTCTTGCATTTCAGATGGAGCGAGTCTATATGGTGCACGCGCTACGGGTGAGGCTCCTGGAATAAGATCGATTTGAAATTCAACCGGTCGATGAGGTGGAAGACCCGGTAATTCGTCGGGAAATACATCGGAATAGTCACTAACAATTGGCACATCATCGATGTGCTTCTCATCGGACTCGACTTTCTTAACGTGAGCAAGGATCGCAAAACAACCCTTACGGAGTAGTTTTCTAACTTTAATACTCGAAACGAGGTTGAGTCCGGTGCAACTCTTATCGCCATAGACGATCAAAGGTTCACCATTCTCGATAGGAATTCGGATTGCGTTAAGATCACAAAGAATGTGAGATTTCGTTTTGACTAACCAATTCATACCGATTATTACATCAAAGCTTCCTAGTTCCATGGGTATCAAGTCAATTTCAAATTCCTTACCCAAAATGTTCAAAGTACACCCCCGGTAATATGTGTCGGCACTTAAGAGTTTTCCGTCTGCCACTTCGATGGAATAAGTAGTATCTAAAGGGTGTGGTGGAGTGCAAAGGGTAGGAGCTAAAGTCTTGGACACAAAACATTTATCGGCACCCGAATCGAATAAGCAAGTAACATAAGAGTTGTTGAGAAGAAACGTACCCGTGACTAGTTCATTGTCATCTCGGGCTTCCTCGGTGTTGATGTTAAAGGCTCGGCCTCGGTTGTTGGGGTTGGCTTTCTTTTTCGGGCATTCGTTCTTATAATGGCCCGTTTGGCCACATTCATAACAAGTGACCGTCCTTGGAGGATTGGGCCCCTTTCGAGCGACGGGGGCGGTGCTTGTGCAATTGTTGGCCCTATGACCAACTCCTTGGCAACGGTGACAAATTAGCTTGTTACATTCGCCGTAATGATGTTTGTGGCACTTGTTGCACAAAGGTAAGTTTCCGACATAACCCTTCTTGCCGTCGTTGTTGAAGGGCTTTTTGGTGAAGGTGTTGTTGTTGTAGTTGGTTGATGGAGTGGCTTCCCATTTCCTTTTGTTGCCACCCGACTTGTCCTCGGCCTTAGGAGCCGGCACTACGATTTCGTCAACCGTTTCAATTAGTTGGCGAGCCATGTTCATAGCGGCTTGATGAGTAGTGGGTTTGGATGACATCACCCCTTGTTTGATGCTTTTTGGAAGACCGAGCATGTAGAGCTCAATCCTTTGAGATTCGGGGTTAACAAGATTAGGACACATCAAGGATAGTTCGGCGAAGCGTTGATTATAAGCTTTAAGATCGTTTCCGACCGCTTTCAAAGCTCTTAGTTCTTCTTCAAGCTTTCGGGTTTCTTCGCGCGGAAAATATTCGACAATCATCTTTTCCTTCAAATCGGTCCAAGAGAGGGCATGAGCTTCATCGGTACCCACCGATTGAACATAGGTGTTCCACCAAGTGAGAACAACACCGGAGAACGTGTGGGTGGAGTATTTGACCTTGTCTTGATCACGACAACCGCTTATGCTAAAGACGGCCTCGGTTTGTTCAAACCAACGAGTAAGCACAACCGGTCCACCGTTCCATCATAAGTGTGAGGTTTGCACCCCATGAAAGCTTTGTAGGAGCATCCCTCGTTTGAGTTACCGGCCCCATTGTTGTTGTTGTTGTTGTGGTTGTTGTTATTGTTATTGTTGTTGGAAGAGTGACCGGCCATGGCCGCATCTACGGCGGTAGCTATCATCCGTTCGAGCGCTTGTTCGGGAGTTTCATTGCGGCGTACACGACGAGGAGCCATTGTTCCTTCAAAACAAAAGAATACCGTTGGTTAGTATTCTAAATAATACTAACCGCGATATGGAATAAAGATAAAGAGAAAATTATCCTTGACTCGCCTTAGATTCTTTATGGCATAATGTCGGTATGTTCATATGAGTCACCGTAATATAATTTCCGGAAATTATATTACCCTAATTCATATGTGCATTCGACATTACATCATATAGTCAAGGTGGCGTGTCAATTAAATTATACAACGCAAAATTTAGATAGAATAAGAGTAGATATGAGTAAGAGAGTTCGAGTATAAATGCACAAATAGTCAAGTCATTCCTACGTCAAGTCTATATGCCGGTTGTAGTCTAGACTCACCAATGTACCCTAAGACTCGGGGTTGACACCAATGAACTCTAAATCCCTACAACCAAAGCTCTGATACCACTTGTAGCGACCCCGACAAATCGTCAAATGACGGCGTCATCTACGTATGGTCCCATTACATGGTCGTAAGTCTTTATAACAAAGTTTGACCGAAAAGTATGTCGCATTCATTTCATAAATAAGGGTGTTTCAAAGTTTACAAAAGTAGTTTCCATAACAAGTGCATAACAATGTTTAAAGTTTGTATGAAACACATGCGACACGATTAAAAGTAGTCAAAAAGACGCTCCACGTATGCAAGTATACTCGACATCCAATGCAAGTATCAAATAGTATGAGCGGAAGCATGTATCACCTAAGTTCAAGGACCTGAGAAAAACATAGAGAAACTGTCAACGAAAACGTTGGTGAAATCATAGGTTTAAATAAGTAAATGAGTAATAATAAGTTGAACCACAAGATTTGCAACATCGATAAAGCCATAGTACATTCTAAAAGTTAATATTCACGAGCACCCAATTATCAAAGCTTAACGTTCCGTCCGTTGAATACCCCATCAATTAGTGCTAGAACAACACTGTTCCCGAAAATATATTTCATTCGTAAACGGTAGCGAACCGTTTGAATGAGGGTTTGTCAAACCCTTATGGCCATATAACATAAGTTCTCGCTTACACCATCTGATGTAATTAATGATAATCGGATTGAGGATTTTCGTTCTAAACTCGTATGTAGAATGTTTGTTTTCCCGTTCTTGTGTTCACTTAGTTCAAAAGAATCGTTTATGTTTTCTCATCCCAAAAGTAAGTTTAAAAGAGTAAAAGTGGGACTATGATCTCACCTCGAGTGCACGAGTATAAAAGTACTTC
Source organism: Rutidosis leptorrhynchoides (assembly GCF_046630445.1). Lineage (NCBI taxonomy): Eukaryota > Viridiplantae > Streptophyta > Magnoliopsida > Asterales > Asteraceae > Rutidosis > Rutidosis leptorrhynchoides. Next base: position 127,000,814 of record NC_092341.1, read on the forward strand.
AACAAGTAAACGTGTGCATGAAAGTTGCTTAGCCTTGACCTAAACAAGTAAGTTATATCAATTAACCGGTTACGACACAAGGTCGGGTGAAATGTGTTCAATTAGTCCTATGGCTCGTTACGACTCGAATAGTATAGCATGTGAATCACGTTGTCAAGTTTCATGCAAGAATCAAGTATAAAAGCATGTTAGAACGATTGTAATAAAGTTTGAGTTGACATTTCAAAACCTTACCATTAGAAAGGAAATCTTATTACGTTTCCAACGATATTTGATTCATCGAAAACAGAGTTACGGTCAAAAAGTTATGGTCAAAACAAGTTTGCTGAAGTTCGGATGAAACAGGCAATTGTCACGGCGCGACAAATTGCTCCGCGGCGCGACAAATGCCTATGTTGAAGGTCAGAAAGCTTGAAAAACATGTTCTAAAATCACCCTTTTGGCCACGGCGCGACAAATTGCTCCGCGGCGCGACAATGGCCGTGGCCTGGTCCCTGGCCTGTTTCACTTGTTCAAGGCTTGGTAAAATTTCAAACAAACGCAAAACTCAAACCGTAAACAATTAGGAAGCGTATCTTATACCGTTGGAAAGCTCTTTTGACAAGGAACACAACTAAACATGTTTCATCAAACAAAAACAACATTTTCCATAACCGATTTCTCGTCAAGTGATCGTTTAAAAGTCCATTTTCAAAGTTTCAAGTTCATCAATTGCATTTTAAGTTTCGGGAATCCAATTTACACATACGATATGCCGTTTCGAAGGTAATTAAGCATACATTACAACTAATCACTAACAATTAACATTCCATGGCATTCAAGCATCAAAAGTTCATGTCAAGAACTATCAAACCCTAGTCAAACATCACAAAATCAATATTCATGTTTTTGAAGTTTTCTTAATCAACCTACGCATCAAAACGAAGCTAGTGATACTAGTAACACAATTAAAACATGCACTTTAACAATCTAACAACATTAACTCATCCAAAATCAAGGATTAAGCAAACCCATTTCAAGTTCATGCTAGTTACTCCAAAAACAACAAATCGAGCAAACCAAACATATATTCATGTTAGACTTGAGCCATAGACACTAACTAACACCATTTCAAATCAAAAACACGAATTTAGAGAAATCTAGAGTTTTAGAAATGTTACCCAAGCGAGATGAAGTTGGTATCAAATTGTAGAGGATGAAGAGAGGATTTCAAATATGTAATTTGTTTTGTTGTAAGCCTCCTAAATCGAATTTAGATGATGAATGATTGAATTGGGTGTTGTGTGTGTGTGTTCTTGCTAGAGAGAAAGAGAGATGAGGGAGATGGATGGAAATGGATGGAGGAGGGGAAGTGGTTGACTAGTTGACCTAGTCACCACTTTGCCCACTTGTCAACTTAAGTCCCTCATGTTTGTAGTCGGGTGCGGGAATTAACCAAACGAATATTTTTAAAACGCTCGAGTAAACGGGTGATGTCAAAATTAAATAGCGGGAATATAATGAACGTTACTCACGGAAACTATTAATTTAAATACGAAAGATTATGTTTAAAAAAAAAGACGGTGTTAAAATTAAATTTAACGGAAAAACGCGGGATGTTACACCCACTTTTAAAATCTAATATTTTTGGGATGAGATATATGCATCTTTCTAAATGTTTTACAAAATAGACACAATTACGCGAAACTACATTCTATGGTTGAATTATTAAACTGAATATTGCCCCTTCAAGTCTGGTAACCTAAGAATTAGGGAAATGGCCCCTAATTGACGGGAATCTTAAAGATAGATCTATGGGCCTAAAAAACCCCATTCTGGAATTTGGAATGCTTTAATACTTCGATTTATATGGTGATTGCGATTGCCAATTTATGACATACTTGCGAGTATGCGGGGAATATTCTATATGCATTATGTTAATGTCGGTTACCAGGTGTTCATCATAGAATGATTTTTATACACTTGCGAGTGTAGGATTATTGAATAAATGAAATCTTGTGGTCTATTATATTAATTTGATAATATATAGGTTAAACCTATAACTCACCAATATTTTTGTTGATGTTTAAAGCATGTATATTCACAGGTGATTATTAAGAGCTTCCGCTGTTGCATGCTAATATATGGACAAGACTTGGTGTCAGCATGCTTGTATAATATTGTTTAAAACTGCATTCGAGATGTTGTAACATATTAATATTGTAAACCAATATGTATTGGTAGTGTGTAAGTGTGAGATTTTTAGATTATCATTTATGATAATCTAGGTGGTGTCCTCTTAACCTTGTCAATAAAATAAAGGTTATGGTTTGTTTTAAAAACGAATGCAGTCTTTTAAAAACGTCTCATATAGAGGTCAAAACTTCGCAACGAAATCAATTAATATGGAACGTTTATAATCAATATGAACGGGACATTTCAGTAAAGTCCTCCTCTGCAATAAATTCTGCGTTGGCTCAATCGATTGAGGAAACTCAATCATTGAAGTCCAGAATGGCTGAAGGGGAGCCGAAAAATCTTGAAAAGGCACCCTGCGTATCGGCTGGAAATCCTCCTGTGCCTCAACGTATAACAGGGTCTCGAGGTCTGGCTTATCTTGATGAGGGAGATCTGCCGCCTCCCATGGAAATGAGTCAACATGATAATCATTCGGGATATTTATCAGACTTCCAGCAGACTGTTCCTTTGGTTCAAGAAATAGATCCATTGGTTCAAACCACTTCTCTTCCGAATTCTGAATCTCAGGGTCTAGAGGAAGAGTCTTTAACTAAAAGAGATGTGCCACCTCATGGTATGTCAGTGATTTCAGGAGTCAGAGATAGTATTGTCTCTGCGAGAGCTAAACGACGGGTAGTTCTACTACTCTATCAGAGTCCCATGAGACTAAAGTCATGGAGGTGGATGCTTCGAAAGAAACTTCGCCGGTGACAACTCCGGTTGTTACCCAACCTCCATCAGAAGGGGATATCACGAATCTGACTAGTAGTATGTACAGCCCTACATATAAGTATAATACCTCACATTTATCCTTTCCTGCCCTCACGACAACTCACACACTTTCACCAACATTGCCTTCAACCGATGCTGCTGCTGCTGTTCCTATTGTTACTTTACCACCATCACCTACGCGTTCACCAAATTATTATGATGCTTTGGAGCAAGAATATTTCAGTCATATGTTTTCTAAAGTCAATCTTGATGTTCTTCGACGAACTTCGCTTCAAGCAATGTTTCGTGCTAGGGTACGATATCTACTTACTTCCTGCTCTTGTCCTCTAAGTCCTCATCATGATGATGAACATGACGATTCCGATCCTTAGAATATTCATGAGGGGGAGATAGGAGTAGATGGAGAATATCTAACGGTGAACACTTCTACTAGGGGTGGTGGTGTGGGGTCTTCATCAGCTTCTCAAGCTCAACAGGTTCAAACATAATCAGAAACGGTTTCTATTCATGATGATATTGTTGGCAAGGAACCTGAGCAAGTCATAATTCCAATTATTCTATCAGAGGCTGAAAGTGGACCGGTAGATGAGGATTTGAACTTAAGTGATTTTTATCTTGAAGAAATAGATGATGATGGGTTTGTCGTTCTAAGTAAATTACCTGTAGTATCTTCTATTCCTAAAGATGTAGAGATTGTGGATGAAGGGAATCCTAATCCGGTAACAGAAAGTGATGACGAAATGGATTCTACTGATGAAGATGGAGATAATCTTTATGTTAATCCAAATGATGATGACATATTTAATCATATTAAAGAAGATAATGCTCCCACAGATGACACAACAAATCCTACAGATCATTCATCAAATTCTACACCATCATCAAGTTCAAATCCAACAAATGCAAATGAGAGTTCAACTTCTGGTACCTCTACTTCAAGTGAAACAGTGAATTCTAGATTCAAATACAACAATGGTATATTCTTTAAGAATCGGGAACAAAGATTGTTATTGGGAGTTGAACATGATTTCATAATGTTATGAAACACATTCGTCGAGAAAAAAGCGTATAATATCTTCCGCATTAACAAAAAACCAAGAAGTAAAAGGTTTACCTATATAGGTTCACGATTGCTTCCAGCAAGTGAAAGAAACTGGTATGAGTTTATGTGGAGGAAACATATCAACAAGAATGAAGATGATTTGTGGCTTCAAAGAGAGTATCGTATTTCAGAAGTGTTAAATATTACTCGAGTTGGAGTAGAGATAAGTGAGAAAAAAGACGTCATCAGTCAGTTCCACGTTATTAGAGAAGATGAGAAGGAATACAAGTTCACAGAAGCTGATTTTCAAAATCTAGATATGCTTGACATCATTCACATCTATAACTACCTCAGTATCATCACCATTCGACCTTTTGCTAACGCTCAAGATTTGGAAGCTGTGAAAAGATACATGATGGAGACAAATGAACTGATGAGACGTGAAGATTTTCAAATTGGTCTTGAAGCAAATAGGAAAAAGATTCGAAGTACTTGTCTGAATCAATTCACAGAGGGACTGAAGGATATGGGAATGTTTCAAATGCAATTCGAACCCGAAGGGTTTGTATTTATGAATTCTCAGAAAGAAAAAGTATTCATCCGCACTAAAGAGTTAAACAAATACTCTGATGGTACACTCAAGGCTACACTGAAGTATCTTAAAATTCGTCAAAGTAAGTTTGATGACATTGACATGAAAATGGGTCTTGGAGAGTTCATAAAGCATATCAGAGATCGTCTGAAGCTCTGAATCCGTACAAGACAGTTTGAGATTCTTCGTGGCCAAAGAAAAAGAAGGTATTTTAAAGAAATGGATGAATATCCATTACATGAGAGATCCAAGAAAAGCGTGGGGCGTCTGGAAACCTTCTAAGCAAATTTCAGAAAATCAAGTAGAAGTTTCAAAACCAGAAGGCACATGATGGAAACTAACGTTTGGACCTCTCAAGATTACCCAATAGGAATATATTGTAAATTTCACATTTAACACTAAGAGGAAGATTGTTAGGACCCCGAAGTTGTATAGTGTTAATGTGAAACATGCTTAAATGAAGGTTCCTTAGAAGAGAGCTATATAAGGAACCTATGTAGTCCTAATTAGATAACCATTGCATTGTAACTGAGTTCTAGAAGCTGTGGAATGTAAATCTTACCGATTCTCTCTCATACCGAGTCTCCTTCATACATACAGAATCTCATTCTAACTTGTCTCTTCTTCTAATCTCAACATGATCTGACCTATCAGGTGTCTCCAATTATATTGGAATAAAAAGGATCCGGCCTCTCTGTAGTCGATCAGGCCACTTAGGTACAAAGTAATTTGTAAGAAATCCTATCAATTGGAATATCCGATGACGTTAGCAACCGAATTTCAAGAATAATTGTTTTAATTGAATTACCGATCCTTTTAGTTAATTAATATATTCTAAAAGTTACTTTTCTAAGTTTTTTAAACAGAAAACCTAAAAATGGAACAACAAAACACCCTTGCTTCTATGCAAAAGTCATGCTTAGAAGAAAGAGGATGACCAATCACCTTAGGAACCGAAGGAATTCCTGAAATCAGTTCATATATGATCAAATTGGTCAGTATGATCTGTAAATTTCAAGGATTTCTGACTGACGATCCAAACTTTCACCTAAATAAATTTATCAGTCTGGTAGACTCTTTTAAGAAGGAAGAAAACAAGAAAAATATTTTGAAACTTCACATTTTCCAATATTCTTTGTCTACACACGCTTTAACATGGTCTGATGAGCTTAAACCGAATTCAATACATTCATGGGAGGAATTAGCCACAAAGTTTTTAAATAAATTTTATCCACCTTCACTACAAACCTGTTTCAGAAATAACATCACAAACTTTTCTCAAAAAGAAAACGAGCCATTGTGTCTAGCATGGAATAGAGTAAAGGTGATGCATAAAACATGTCCGAATCACTCGTTAAGTCGTGTAGACATAATCTGCACACTTTACAGTGGTTTGACCAAGGATGATAAGTCTCTCCTAGTCGTGGCCTCTCAAGGCAATTTCATGTCACGAACAGCAGACGAAGCATGTAATTTTTTAGAAATAATAGCTACACAACAGGAAGATTGGAGCAATGAAGCTGCTGAGAAGGATGACGTCTTCACTCAAACGGTAAAAGTGCTGGAAACCAGGTTACAAGATCTCACCCTCACTCTTCGAAGTTTATCAATTCCTAAAAGTCCCGATGCCACTAGAACCAGTCTAAGGTATCCTTACCCTAGATGGGCATATAAATAGCAGAATAGCTCAGACTCTAATATAATCTTCCCATTAAACCAACCTACTCTCCACTCTAAGGAAACTTTAGTCAACTTTATGAAAAAGCAATACATGATAAACCTTCAAGTCATAGAATACCAAAATAAGTTTGATGCTTTGATAAAGACTTTTGAAGAATTAATAACCAATTTTCAGATTACTCTTAAACGATTAACCACTAAAGTTGAGACAGATTGTGTAGTGAGTTTGATGCCCTAGTAGTAACTGGAGGAGGGAAGGAAACATCTATTAATATACCCATACAAGATTTTTCCGATACGAACCTGTGCCAATTGACGCAGTTGTCAATCCACTGGAACCTATCTCTCCTAAGGCTCCGAAAATTATTCCTTGAGCCTGCATACCTTTTCCAAGTAGGCTTAGGAAGGAAAAGAAAGAAGCGCAATTCACTAAGTATTAGGATATTATTAAAAATTTGTATTTGAATGTACGACTAGTAGATGCTTTATTAGAGATGCCAAACTGTGCTAAATTTTTCAAAGAATTGATTTCAAACAAAGAGATATTAAGAGAGATAGTTAGCTTACACTTAAGTGAGGAATGTTCATTAGTGTTACAACATGGTATTCCCCCTAGGTTAGGAGATACAGGAAGATTCACTGTACGTTGCTACATGCAAGATGTCCAAAACAGCAATGCGTTGGTAGATCTCGGAGCCAGTGTGAACCTAATGCCCTATTCATTATTCAAAAATCTAGGACTTAATGACTTAATACCTACCAGAATGACTATCCAACTCGCAGACAGATCAGTAAAGATTCCTCGAGGAATAGCTGAGGATATCCTAGTCAGAAGGGATAAGTTTGCATTCCCCGTTGATTTCGTCATTATGGATATTGAGGAAGACACGAAGGTCCCACTCATACTTGCCAGACCATTCTTGAATACTGCAAAGGCCATAATTGACGTACACGAGAAATCACTAAAATTAAGAGTTCGAAATGAAGAAGTCACATTTAATGTCGACCGACTCATGATCCATCCTCGCGAAGAAGATCTCAATTTCGCTGATTCTTTTCAAGAACTCGTCAATGAATATCTGGTGGATACCATGGCTATATGCAATCAAGATCAAATTTCTAAGGATCTGTTCTATTACACCTCCTGAATGAAATCTTAATAACCATTCAGCCATAGATCCTTGTCAATATAAATCTCCCCTCTCCGAAAGTACCTTTCTCGGTAAAACTAACCAAATAGCACCGCTAGGTCAGGCATTCCCCTACCTCTTTTAAGGAGAAGATTAAATGAAGAAACAGATTTCATCCCGGTATTTCAGGAACCAAAGTTAAAAGAGGACTATGATGAAATTCCTGAGCCAACCTTCGAAACTAAGAAAGAAGTTTATGAAGACGAAGCATTAAGAATTACAATTTCTAGAACCAAAGAACAAATAGCATCAGTGAACGCTATTAAGTAAGAAGAATCAGAATTTCAGGAGAGATATGACTCGTTAAACAAAAAGAAGGTAGAAAGAATGAAGCCATCTATCGAGGAACCTCCAGAATTGGAATTGAAAAGTTACCCGAACATCTTGAGTATGCATTCTTAGAAGGAGAATTACAACACCCTGTAATCATTTCTAAGGATCTTACGCCACATGTGTTGAAGCATATTCTGTAAGTCCCTAGACATCTATCCTACGTTTGTGATTAGTACTTCAGTTTATGGGTTACCATGATCGATCGTTATTTTCCTATCTGTTTTTATATGTGGTTACACGTACTACAAGAATGCGATAAGGAAGTTTGATTATAGTAGACTCACTCAGACGTATGAGTGAAGCCTTACTCGTACGGCTGACAAGCTCATACGCACGAGTGTACTGAGCTGAGTCACAAACCTAATTTGTTTACACATACACGAGTGAGTGATCAATTGTACGGCTGAGTTAGCTCACTCGTACGAGTGAGGTTTGACTCACGTGGTTGACTCAACAGCAGGGGTATATAAGTGTTCATGTTCTTCATTTTAGGTTAAGCCTCTCATTACACACACATCACTCAGATCTGGTAACCTGTGTGATTCTCTCTCAACCGAAATCACTCAAGAGGTGAATAATAGCTCTAGGTGTTAATCTAATCACACATCCATTGTTGTGGTTTGACTTAATTAATCCCAAAAAGCATTTCATATTCACTAGAGGGTTTGATTCACTAATTCCACCATTGTGTGAGTTAAATCTGTTGATTTCGAAGTTCCTAGTCATGTTTCATCATTGGTATTAGAGCATTGGTTGTGATTTCAACATCATCCTAGTGATTTTTGGTGATTAAAGAGTTGGGTTTTTGAGTTTAGAGTGATTTTAATCAAAAAGGAATCATTTTTACGTGTGTAATTGTTATTAGAGAGTGTGTTTATGTTAGTTTAGTGCTAATCCAGCTTGTAGACGAAGAAATTTAGGTTTAACATCATTTTCTAGAGTTTTAGAGTGATTTTGGTTATACAGCAGGTCACACGAGTGGGTCAGTGAAAATTCCCTCACTCGCGCGGTTGACCTCACTCGTGAACTCATCCGCACGGTTTAGCATAAACTTAGTTAGGTTAAGTGACTATAGTCTGATCACACGAGTGATCATACGGTTGACTGTGACACGTACGAGTGATCACACAGTTGATCCTTACTCGTACATTTGAGATTTAGTGTTGATTCATTAGTTGGTTAGGTCATACGTACGATTAAGTTGTGACACGTACATGTGAGCTAGTGACACGTACATTTGAGGTTTTGACTCGTGCGACTGAGATCCTGAACCACACGGTTTACCTGTTTTTGTAAGATTGTCAAGATATTTAATTCAAATGATTATGCGTTAGCTGCACCGTTAGTTCAGAGTATCACGAATATGACTCAACGATTACTCCTTCACAGTATCACGAATCTGATGGTTAGACGTATGAGTGAAACCGAATTTCAATGGCCAGGTTCACCAATTACAAATGAGTTGTATATGTTACGTAATATTCCTTCGGAAGAACGCGAACAGTATAACTTGGAGAAGAAGATGTACTGTAACTTGACAAGTGCTCTTGATGGTCCGATTTTCCATCAATTTCTGTGTCATGATAATTCATTCAAGATATGGGAAGCACTTCATACTTTCAATGAAGGAAATACAACTTACAGAACTAGAAAAGGTTTAGAGTTGAAAACTGAGTTTGATCGTTTTCACTAGCAAGTCGGAGAATCCATTACTGAATTGGTTGAAAGATACCGTCACTTGCTAGCTGAACTACACAAGCATGATGTAACCATTACTGAGAAAGATAAAGTGACATGTCTAGCTGGAGCATTACCATTAGAATGGAATGGTTTCATACTAACTATGAAAACCAGTGGAGAACTTGCTACTGCTACAGTGAACTCGTTTATTGCAAGACTTCAGGAAGAAGAGTTAGAATTGTTAAACAAAGTTAAGAGGTCTAAACAAGTTCAAGACACCAAAATGTATTATCCAAATGGTTATACACCTCGAAAATTAGCTCATGCACCATTTGAAACTGCTTTTGCTACAAGCAATCAGAATATATATGGTTTGAATGTTAGCAGTGCACCTATTCAACAACCTTCGTATCCACCACAAGTTTCACCATGTTGACTCAATACTCAATCACAGCCTACTTTCAATACTAAAGAGTCATCTACACCGACTGCATCAGATGTTCCATTAGCACTTAATATTAAGAACATAAGGAAAGCTGAGAAAGAAAAGATTGGTGAAGATATAGCTTTACTATCAAGCCTTGTTAATTCTTATGATAGTTATCTTGATGGTCGTGTGGGCAACATTCATCTAACAACTGAGGATTATCATCAACTTGATAAGGATGAAGCAGAAAAGATGGATATTATGTGGGGTATGGAAAATCTTGTGAGAAGAGCAAGAGATTATGAAGAACGAACTGGAAAACCAATCAGTCTGACCAAAGATACAAAACTGGGATTTGATATGAATACTGTTACTTATTACAAGGGTGGAGCATTAGGTCATTTTTCAAGATAGTACACAAAACAGAAGAAGCAGGGTAATCAAAATCCTTTCAAGAATCAGAACTACAGTTCTCAGAGTCAAATAACCAAGTGTGAGATTTACATTACTGATAAAGTAAATGAAGCAGAAATAGATGAGATTCCTGACAAAGCTTTAGTTGTCATTCATGGAAATGGTGATGATTAGTCTATCAAATTGAATGTAGATGATCAACAACTTAAAGCTAACATGGCAAAGATCACTGAAGTAGAAGAAGATTGTGTCACTGATCGAAATTTAATGGAGAAACTAACTGCTCGTGATGAAAGAGCTGAAGAGTTGTCTCGAACCATTCGAAAGGAGAAGGTTCAGAAACAGGTTAAAGACAAATTCAAGAAGGCACGTGATCCAGTTCTTCGTACACTTGAATCTGGAAGTGTTTCACCAACGTCGTCAGAGGACTATTACTTCAATAGTTGGAAGAGTAAATATGGTGATACCTCAGTGTTTGAAGACATTCTAAAAGCTGATCAACATGAAGAAACCTTATTTGATGCTGACAAGGAACTAGATGAATGTGGTAGAATGATTGCCGTAGAGTTGGAAATGTTAGTTCTCATGGGTGAAGGTTCAGATCTTGAGAGTGTAAATTCAGAAGATGATGATTCAGACAAAATTTTAGACTCAGAAGTTGAAGTTTAAGCTGATCATACTGGACTTGATCAAACTGATTTTGAAGCACTGAACAAGGAAGCAGTTTATTTACTAAAGATGTGCTTATCAAAAAGTGATCTTGAGAAGGTTTCAGGGTTAACAAGAGCTAAAGATATTTGGGACAGACTTGAACAGATTCATTTGGGAAAAGATGATGATACATCAGAGTTTCTTACAGATTCATCAGAATCAGAAGATGAGTTTGATGATGGGAAGAAGACAAATTACTTTGCATTAATGGCTGAGTCTTTTTCATTAAATAAGGCTCAATAGGTATCTTCTGATCCATCTACTGATAATTAATGTGTTAAATGCGCTGAATCTAAAATAACAATAGACAATTTAACAAAGGCTTATGCGGAGATGAAAGATAAATGTCAAGCAAACCATGTGACCACTAAGGTTGAAAACGAGTTGAAAGAGCAGATCAAAGTTTATAAAAAGCAACTTCACGATCTTAAATGTTATAACTTTGACATAAATCAAGCTTTAATTAAACGTGTTGACACAATCAATGAACTAAAGAAAGAAAATGAATGCGTTAAAGCTGATTTAGAAGCTATTTCAATTAAAATGAAATGTTGGGCAAGTGCGTCACAATGGAATGCATTAATGGTGGAAATTAATGACACCAAGGGCAAGGGTATTGGATATAAGTCTGCATCTCCTCCTTTTCAGAACACATTTGTTAACACAAACGTAGTTGACGGTCGACCAGAAGATTGTATTCCTCCTAGTTATGAAGATTACGTTAAAAAGAATAAAAAATGTAGCACATCTAAGAATGCAACTTCTGATGATACTGCTGAAGGTGCTCTAGATCATCAGGAAGATAGGAAAACTGGTTTAAGAGATAATTCTAAGAGAAATAGGGTAAGAACACCAAAAGGTCCTGTTAGAATTTTAAGAAATCCTAGATTTGCTGACAGACCTGTTCCTCCTGCCCCAAAGCCTGTTCCAAGAGATAAACCAAATGATTCTCCTGTGTTCGTAACAACACAAGACCCTTCATCTTCAAACTCTAATAACGTGTATGAATTTAGAGGACATAGGGAGTTTTGTCAATGTTTTAACTGTGCTGTCTTTGGACACATTGCTGCTTATTGTCCTAGAAGAGTTCGTTCCAATAGACATAAGATTGACTTATCACATGATAATTTTAGATCATCTTATGTTCATAGAACAAACTCACGAGTAAGTAATGAATGTCATGATAAGAGGTTTAAGACAAATGTTGTTTGTGGATATCCTAAGAGAAAGAATTTAAATAGATCTGTTTCACCTGTGAAAGGTAAAATTCCAAAAAGAAGTTTTGAGGAAAATGTGATAGGGGTTCATACTCAAGAAAAATCTTTTGAACTAAAGGCACGATCACCTTCGCAAAAAGCTAGTCGTCAAAAATACTTTTCCCGTAACAGACCACAAATGAGTCGCTCTGAAGATGAGCAAAATGTGAAAAACCAGAAGAGCAATATTGCTACTTCTAAACTGTCTAAGTTTATGGTTTCTAATGATGAGATTCCACCGGACTCAAACGGGAAATGGATGGAATTTCCAGCTATGGGTGTTAATGGACAACCTACTGCAGTCCGGGCGTGGGTTCCCATTATCAATTAATATTCTTAATGTGGTATTCAGGGAACCAGGGTACCTGCAAATAACAACTGGATAGTGGATAGCGGCGCTTCGAGACATATGACTAGACACCTATCTCTTCTTTCGGATGTACACCTAATTAAGGGAGGATATGTAGCTTTTGCTGCAGATAAAGGAGGTCACATTTCAGCTCAAGGTTTATTAAAGAATGGAAAAATTAGTTTCGATAAAGTGAACTATTGTTAAGAGCTTGCAAACAATTTGTTTTCGGTTTCATAAATTTGTGAAAAATCATTCAACGTAGCATTTGATGACGAATTCTGCTACATTTTGAAACCAGAGTTTGTGATTCCTCCAGAAATGATTTTGATGAAGGCTCCTAGACAAGCTGATTTATACATGCTAGATATGAATGTTGCTACTTCAACTGCTGAACATCATCAAGCTTTTGTTTATAAAGGGACTGAACAAGATTATATTACATGGCACAAACGCATGGGTCATTTAAGCTTTCGGAAAATGAATCACCTCGTCCACAATAAACTTGTAGAAGCTGTTGATCTTCGATCTTTTCAGATTCCATGAACATGTGATCTGTGTATGAAGGGTAAGCAGAGCAAGAAAGCTCATAAGCTGGTAAAGTATAATCCAATCTCTGCTCCACTTGAATTGTTACATATAGATCTTTTTGGTCCAATTCATTTTGAAAGCATTGATGGAAGTAAGTACTGTCTGGTGGTAACTGATGATTATTCAAGATTTTCTTGGGTAATGTTTCTGAAAGAGAAGTCTGATACATTTGAGAATTTGAAAGTGCTAATCAATTGATTAGAGACAATTTTTAATCTAAAGGTAAGAAAGATTTGTTGCGACAACGGTACAGAATTCAAGAATCAGTATCTTGCAGGTTTCTGTATTGAAAAAGGTATCAATATGCAGTTCAGTTCTGCATACGCTCCTCAGGTGAATGGTGTTACTGAAAGAAAGAATAGGTTTTTGATCAAGACAGCTAGAACAATGCTGGTAGATTCATCGTTACCTGTTCATTTTTGGGGAGAAGCTGTTGCTAATGCTTGCTAGACTATGAATCGAGTTCTAACTGTTAAGCAACTAGGTAAAACTTGCTATGAGTTATTGCATGGGAGAAAACCATCATTGAAGCATCTAGATCCATTTGGTGCACCATGTACCATTTTGAAAAGAAAACCAGGAAGTAAATTTGATTCTAAACTGGTTACTGGAGTATTTCTTGGGTTTAGTTCTCCTAACAAGCGAGTTTTCAACAATGAAACAAGATGTGTTGAAGAATGGTCTGAAGTTGACGTCTAAAGGAATCAAACGAAGAGTGCTTCTAAGAGTCATCCTTGGATTTATAACTATGATGAGCTGATTGACTCATTCAATCTTGCTCCAGATCAGACGGAGAATGAAGTAGAGTTACAAATGCTGTTTGATCTACAGAATGAACCTGAAGTGTCTGCACCTACTCCAATTCCAACTCCATTACCGACAGTCAATGAACCAGTTCAAGATTCAGATCAAGATGTTGACCCAGTGTACGATACCAGCGGATCTGATATTTCAAGTGAAAGTTCCGACAATCCTAAAGATATTGGAGATACTACGAATCTACACCATGAGATACCTGTTCCCGCACAACCAGTTCCCCGAACTACAGCTGCTCATCCTAGAGAGAATATAATTAGAGATCCAAATGCGTGTGTTAGAACAAGAAGACAAGTTCATTTTGATGGTCAAGTTGATACTCATATGACAGCTGCTGCTGCATACTACGAGTACTCATGTCATATTTCCAGAATAGAACCAAATACAATAAAAGAAGCCTTGAAGCATGTTGATTGGGTCCTGGCCATGCAAGAAGAGATTCAGCAATTCAACCGTTTAGATATTTGGAAGTTAGTTACCAAACCGCATGGAGCTAAAGTAATTGATCTCAAATGGGTTTGGAAGTGCAATTTTGACGAAGATGGCAATGTTATCCGTAACAAAGCAAAATTAGTTGCTAAAGGTTATCAGCAAGATCCTGAATTCGATTATAATGAAGTTTTTGCTCCTATTTCCAGATTGGAAGCTATTCGCATTTTCTTGACTTTTGCATCATTTATGAAGTTCAAAGTGTATCAAATGGATGTTAAGAGTGCATTTCTTTATGGCAAGCTTAATAAAAGAGTATATGTTAGTCAACCACCAGGCTTTAAAGATCATCTTCATCCTGACAAAGTTTACCGCTTACGGAGAGCCGTATATGGTTTACATCAAGCTCCAAGTGCTTGGTATGGATGTTTGTCAAGTTATCTGATCGAAAAAGGTTATCAAATGAGCACGGTAGATTGTACTCTGTTTACGAAAGTTAAAGATGATGATATTATCTTAGTCCAGATTTATGTAGACGACATTATTTTTGGTACTACAAAGCAGGAACTCGTTGACGAGTTTGAGCAGGTGTTGAAGGACAAATTCGAAATGAGTAAATTGGGTCTCTTACACTATTTTCTTGGTTTACAAGTCAAACCAACTGATAATGGAATTTTTCTTCACCAAGCAAAGTATGTGAATGTTATACTCGAACATTTTGGTATGACTCAAGAACGTCCCGTGTCGACTCCGCTAGCTATGAATCACGGTATTTCGTTAGACTATGAGGGGGAGCCTGTTGATTCTACATACTATCAAGCAATCATCGGATCGCTCATGTATCTCACTGCATATAGGCCGGATATTATGTTCGCAACATGTCTGTGTGCTTGTTATCAAGTTAATCCGAACACAGTTCATCTTACAGCTGCCAAAAGAATTCTATGTTATCTGTTACATTCTCCAAATCTCAGCATCTGGTATTTGAACGAAGACAAGTTTGATCTTGTAGCATACAGTGATTCAGACTATGCAGGTTGCAAAATCAACAAAAAATCTACATCAGGTGGATGTCAATTTCTAGGTGAAAGGCTGGTGACCTGGCAATTCAAGAAACAAACTGCAGTTGCCCTTTCCACATGTGAAGCTGAATATATTGCTGCTGCTAGTTGCTGTCCTCAAGTTGTTTGGATTCAATAACAACTTCGCGATTACGGACTAAGAATCTCTTTCTCTCCTCTTTATATTGGTAATACTGCTACTATCGCAATTACTAAGAACCATGTGCAACATTCTAAGACTAAACACATAGGTGTTAAGTATCATTTTCTTAGGGATTGCCATGAGAAAAAGGTAATTGAGGTTAAGAGAATAGGTACTAAGGACCAGAGGGCTGACCTTTTCATTAAGGCTTTTGATAAACCTAGGTTCTTGCTACTTTTAGAAATGAATGGCATTGTTGATCGAGACAAAGTAATTTCAGATGTTGATTGTGAGGTTTAATCAAACTTTTAGACTTTGCATGTAGGATGCATGACATATAGATTTTAGTTTCTGGTTATCTGTACTGTATATTTTTTCTTTCTGCCTGCATTTCCTTGCATGATTTCTTTCATGTTTGCATGCTAGTCTGTAGATATTTTCTGTTTGTTTAAAATGCTAAAAGACAAAAAGATTTTATGTCTTAGTATTTTAGGAGGAGTATATGTTTCAACAGAAAATACCTAAAAAGTGTAAAATGCCTCATCAGAAAATCCTAAAAAGTTGAAAATTTCGAAAATGAGCTTGTTTTGATTAATATGTTGGAGATGAAGATATTACTGTACTGAGAATTGATATATTTGATTAGTGAGGCTGATTTGAACGTTTATGTTTATCTGTTGTATGATGTACTGATAGATGTGACTTATAAATTCTTGACATTAGACAATCATAATAAGAATAACGATCATCTAAAATTCAAAAGTTATGGACAATCTGTAGCGTTTGAAGGTAATCGCCTAATTATCTCTGAATCTGTATGAAGTGATAATTGTTGAGGAACTCAACAGTCGATTGAGGGTATCCCCTATCATAATTGATAATCACTAGAAAAGGTTGGGGGTGGATTTAAGGTTGAGGATTATAACATCTGTATTACATCTGTCCCACATCGGTTGGAGAGGGGAATGAAGCATGCCTTATAAGGGTGTGCAGACCTTTCCTAGCATGACACGTTTTGGGACCACAAGCGCAGCAGATCTCACAAGAACTCTGCAGTTAAGCGTACTCAGGCGAGAGCACTACCAGGATGGGTAACCTCCTGGGAAAGTGTTCGTCGTGTGTGGTTGCCAAGAAAAATCTGTGCGCCTACGGGCAAAGCGGACAATATCATGCTACGGGGAACGTTTACCTGGGATGTTACAGATGGTATCAAAGCTAGGCCCTGGACCAAATGTGCACAGCGAGGACGCTGTGTCCCATTAGGGGGAGGATTGTAACATCCGTGTTACATCTGTCCCACATCGGTTGGAGAGGGGAACGAAGCATGCCTTATAAGCGTGTGGAGACCTTTCCTAGCATGACGCATTTTGGGACCACAAGCGCAGCAGATCTCACGAGAACTCTGCAGTTAAGCATGCTCAGGCGAGAGCACTACCAGGATGGGTGACCTCCTGGAAAGTGCTCGTCATGTGTGGTTGCCAAGAAAAATCCGTGCGCCTACGGGCAAAGCGGACAATATCATGCTATAGGGAACGTTTACCTGGGATGTTACAAGTATTATCTGTTTGACTGGTGCATACCACGTTGCCACAGGCCTAAGACTTAATAATCGAAACTAAACCCCAAAAATATCAGAGAAAATTAGTTTATGTCGAAGTAAGTGTCCCTTCTCGCTTAAGGTCGAAAAGTATAATTCTTTATTGCGGACCGTTCAAGCATTTAAGGGAGAACACCTTCGAGTGATCTGAGCACACAACAAAGAAACATGAGTTCAAGCATAAATATGGAAAATCCATTCATGATGGCGTTCAAAATCAATATATCAAAAGACAATGATATGCTAAAAAAGAAATATCAAAAGAAAATCAAAGTGAAAAATAATTGGCGTATCAAGATGGCAAAGTCCTGAAAGTATGAAGAATGCTGATTCATGATGTGCTCATAAAGAACTCAGATCATTCTTAGTGTGACGCCCCGCGCAGATTGAATTGTTTAATCACGACGTTCACACTGAACTATCAAGATTCTTGTCGTCTGCAATTTAGATTTATACTCATTAAGGCTGTAAGTTAGGAAGATACTTACCTAGATATACTCTAAATACATATTTATGAAAGTTTATCTTTCGATTCTGTTTTCCATGTCAACTTGAACATAAAGAAGTTAAGGGCCTTGAGATTTATTTCATGTGACGACTGGTCATCAGGCAAGTCTGCTTTAACTGTAGACCAATCCCCACGGTAAATAATGCGCCTATTCAGATAATCCAATATATTATAAGATCTGCCGACCAACTAGATTGAAGATTGTCAACACATTGGTAGAAGCCAAAGGCTAACAAGGTTATTCAAAACGCCGTGAGAACCATCCTGTTAAATTTGAATGAAGTACATGGATAGAGATAATGGAAAGTTACGTGTAATGAATTGACAACCTAATAAAAACGTACAATCATAAGTGATGAAAGAAATCAAGGATTAATGAACTTACCGTGATCTCAAAAGTCACTGCTCTTTAATGTTCAAGTAATTAATGCCAACATGATTGTCGAAGTGTTCGGAATAAATATGTTCATGTTTAATGAGGATTAATATCAGTAATCACATGATAATAGAGATAGGCTGGATAATTAGGAATGAACAACAGAAGTTGATTCAATATGTCAGTTCTGATCCATTTTTAAAATTGTTAAATCATCTTGCTCACAAAAAGAATCTGGATTTGAATGTTTTTGCAATAGTTTGCATTGAAAACTTTAAAATAATAAAAAGATTTTGGTTTGCATGTTATTGCATTTCATGATAGAATGTCTTTCATTTGCATATTTTTAGTTGCATGACATTACATCTCAGAAAATTCATAAAGATTTTGTCTTTCCTTTATTTTCTGATTATCCTCTGAAAGCCCAATGACATCTGAAAGAACCTTGTTAAGACCAAGATATTTTTGGCCATCAAATCCATAAGATAGAAGTGTTTCTTAGAGCTTGTGATTGTTTGAAGGACTTTAATGATTTAAGGTGTTAGTGACCTTAAGATGACATTACACTATAGGACTTACTCATGTGAAACAGAATGTTTAGAGTAATAACCTCGTTTTGGTTAAGATGTTTGGACTGCCTAAGTGTTATTGTTCATTTCTTGATGGATTAGTGATTTATGACTCAAATTGAAGGTACTAGTTAGCTCTAAGATTGACAAAAGAGTAGAAATCCTAAGTTTGTGAAAATTTGAATTTGCCTAAGTGGCTCACTCGCACGTTTAAAGTGTGAACCGTACGAGTTATCATGCGATTGAGGTTAACTGTACGGATGACCCTATTCTAGACTTGTCCAAAGACTTCTGGGTCGCACCCACAAGTGACTGTGAGGCACGTGGTTGGTAGGTGAATCGTGTGCTCAACTGTACGGTTAAGCACGAGAGTATAAATATGGGGTGCTGAGCACAGTCGCTCACACTTGCACACCCACATCATTTTTCTCTCAAAATTCGATCTTCACCAATCACATTTTTCGTAGAAGGTTTTGATAAGCATCAATAGCCGATCACAGCGCCACTAACTAGGTACAATTTCATCGATTTTTGCTTGCTTAATTTGGTGTTTGAATGTGTCGAAACCCTAGTGGGTATTAAGTCGAATTTTGTATAATTGCAGTGTGTTTTGATGTTTGTTTGATGTTGTTTTGAGTTAAACGGTACCTAAGCTTACTATCCTGATGTAAATCGGCCTCTAAAACACTCAAACACGTAATCCCGTTGTTTTAAAAATAGCATTTAATATTGGTTTCATCTGACATGCATGAGTGACTCTCACTCGCACGCGTGGGACATGACTCGCACGAGTCAGTACACGGTTAAGGCTTAACCGTGTAAACACCTGAGCCTACTCGTTTGACTTTACTTGTGTTTATTTGGATGCTCATTCGTTTGACTGAGCTGACACGTGTGCTTAACCGCACGAGTCAACACACGGTTGACTCACTCGCTTATCCATGTTGCCTCAACCGTGTACCTTGTCTGAAACCATGTTATTGCTCAAACGTGTCAACAGTGACACGAGTGACAATGTTACTCACACGACTGACCTCTCAGCTGCACGTATGATAGTACCACTCGCACAGTTTGTCCTGTTTAACAAGGTTATGATACTTTGTTGCAAATGATTTGATGATTTATGATTTATGATTACTACTTCTAATATTTCTATTGATGTTTCAGTTTGTTAAGATACTTCCAATGGCTGAACAATAAGTTAATGTTCCGGTTGTTAATCAAGAAGCTCAGGGGGAGCAAGCATAGAACCCTCAGGTTAATCCTGTAAATCCACCTGCTCAACTAGAGATTATCCTAGAAATGGGTGATCTCAACAATTAAGTCGCTCTCTACGACACTACTCTTGAGAAAGGAAACCACTTTGAACAGATTGTGGATTTTCTAAAGCGATCAAGGATCCATACTGCTATCTCAACTCCATGCACAGCTTACTATAGCCACCAAAGGGAATTCTGGAGAAATGCAGTACTTGATGTGTCAGAGGATGAAGTTAAGCTGGTTAGTAATGTTCTAGGGTACGAGATTATTGTTTCCAAGACTGTGATTAGGAGGATCCTAGGCTATAATGATGAGAACTGCTCCCACATGACAATTAATTGAGAAAGAATCCACGGATGCTTCAAAAGATGTGGATACTCTGGTTACCTTGTTGGTAATTCAGAACTGATGAAGACACTTCTGCCTCCACAGTATCGATATCTTGCTCACGTGCTGATGCACTGCTTGAGTGGACGAAAAGCAGGTTTTGATAAGCTAAATGAGAAATTGTAGAGTATGTTTGTTGCACTCGTCCTAAAGGCTCCATATGATTTCTCCTGATTTGTTTTCTTATCTACGCCCGTTTTCTTCAATTGATTATCAACGATGCTGCACCAGACTTACCTAAGCTTGAACATGATATTATTCATCTACGTCCAATGAATGCTGTGACTTTTCAAAGAATGGAGCAAACACGAAACGAGGGTTTGAAACCTGATTTTAAAAGAAAGCTTGTTTGCCATCTTATCAACGAGGATTATAGATGTCCATCTGGTAATGCTTGGAGAAACGATGATTCCGATTCTAACTATGAAGTTATTGAAGAGGAAGAAGGAGAAGATGATAATCAGAAAGCTACTGGTGAAGCACAAGGAGGAAACAATGATGATGATAATGATGGTGACGATGATGATGAAGCGACTGAAGAGGATGTTAGTTTGATTTTCAAAGGAAGAGGAAATAGAAACAACCGATGACATCTGAGCAACCTAAAAGGAAGGAGAGGAGAACCAAACACCATTATGACTCATCTCAGAGATCATCACATGGAGGTTCAAAGCAACAAGCTTAACGCCAACCTTCTAGCTTTATGAAAGATGCTAGAGCCGCTATAACCTCACCGAAAGCTGCAGTTACAACACCTCAAGTTACCCCATCGGAATTCAAGAAACAACAAAATCTTCTTTTGTCATTGATCACGAAGATTACAAATCTTGAAAATAAAGCCGTTGAGGAAAAGAAGGCAAGTGATGCGAAGATTGAGTTGTTAGTGGAAGATAATAAGAATTTGTGGAGACTTGTGAATCGTCAGACAGGAAAGACTGAGAAACTGAAGAAACAGATTGTTGAAATTAAAAGTGAGAATGTAGAGAAGTTGAAGGAGTTGAATGATAAGATTAAACAACTCACTTCTGGTAAAACCAAGTTGATAACGGATGGAGGAGAAGAATATTCCTCTGATTTGGGTGGTGATGAGAAAGATGAAGAAGACACTGGCACTAGAGGGCCCTCTTTTGGATACCCGTTAGTGATACCTATTCAAAGTATTAATGAATATGGTGAGGTCTTTACTGCTGAATATTATATGAATTATTCAAATGTTTTTAATGATGCAGAAAAGGGTGACGTTCCACCAAGTGATTTTCCAATGGAACAGCTTACTGCTCTGGCATACGACAGTGATAATGATACAGAGGATGCAGAGACAGTTGAAGCTGAAAACAAGGCTCCACTAGAAGAGCCAGCTGCTGAAGTCCTTCCCGAATCAATCCAAAATATCGATTTAAGTGATTGTGAAAGAGGATGTGATTATTGAATCCAAAGATGAATTGGTGACAGAATCTGAGAGTGAAGAAGAAGAAGAAGAAGAAGAAGAAGAAGAAGAAGAAGAAGAAGAAGAAGAAGAAGAAGAAGAAGATGGGATTGTAATACCTTCGCTCGAGCCCTACTCGAATCCGTCACTCAATACTTTAAGTGACTTTTTCAATTTGAGTAATGAGGTGAAAACAAAGAAGTTGATTGAATTAGAAAAGGCGAGGAAGGTATACAAGGAGCAAATCAAAGAAGTTGATGTTTTGATGAAAAGGAATAAGAGAATCCGACATGAGAAACTGCTCGTTCAGAAAGAAAGAAATGAGAATGTACTAAAGAAGAAGAAACTCTGAGCCAAGCAAGCTAAGGCCGAGGGATGGAATGAGATTAAGAAGTGGTTCAAACGTGATAGGGTTAAATTGAATAGAAACGTTGAAGAAGATGAGATTCATCAAAGTTGGTGGAAACAGAACGTTGTTAACCCTGATTAGATGAATAAACCAGAACTCGAGCAAAAGTTTGTTAGTTTCTATGAAAAAGGGAAGAGAACCAAGAAGTATGCCAAGGGTAAAATATTGAGCTGGGGTTACTTCAAGGAGATCAATTGTTTTGCGATCAAAAGAGTAGGAGGAGTTGATTACATGGCAAGACCGAGTCACTTCAAAACTCTACCTTACTTTGAGATCATGCAACTTGCGAAGCTGAAGATGTTGAACGTTGAGGATAGTGATCTTTCTAGATGGTTTCAAAGAAAACTCAGATTTGAGTACAAAACAGGGAAGTGGATTATCTTCAAGTCAACAGCTGCCAGGTTCTCCAAGCACCCGACAAAGTTAAATTCGAAAGGTGGACCTGTTCGTATTGTTAAGTTCCGTCCAGCTAAGTACATGAAACAATCTCCCTTGATGCCCTTACCCAAGGACATTTGCAAAAACTTCAGATGGTGGTTCTATGATGAGTTTTCAGAGGAAGTGGTGATCCTGACTGCAATTGAGAAAGTTGATGGAAGCATACAGTTCGACAATGTGAGGATTCTGGATCCTATGTGGCTGAGGAACTTGTCGAGATTTGATGTGGAGACTCTTTACCGGCATCATATATGTAGTGTCCAGAACTTTTCCATGAGTATTCCATGATTATATATTAAATGAAAACTATATGTACATGATTAAATGCTTCCAACATGTTCAGTAATCAAACATGTTAAGACTTGATTATTTGAAATGAGTTTCATGTAGACAATTGACCACCCTAGTTGACCGGCGATTCACGAACGTTAAAACTTGTAAAAATGACATGATGATATATATATGGATATATATATATATGGTTAACATGAGATTATGATAGGTAAGTATCTCACTGAGTATATTAACAATGTGTGATATACATAAAAAATGAGAATATTGAATTATGAAGCTCGAAACGATATACATAACGATTATCGTTATAACAACGTCTTACTAAATACATATGTATTGTATTAAGATATTGCTATACTATATTTAACATGATAAAATGATAATTAAGTATATCATTGAGTGTATTAACAATGAACTATAGAAGTAAGATGAGACTACTAACTTAAGGATTTTGAAACAATATATATATGAAACGATTATCGTTGTAATAGTATTTTAACATATATATATGATGTTAAGATATATTCATACACCATGTTATCATGTTAACATAAAAATTTAACATTTTATTTAAGTATTATAACAATGGATCAATTACATTTAATAAGATCGTTAACCTAAAGGTTCCAAAACAATACTTACATATAACGACTAACGATGACTTAATGACTCAGTTAAATGTATATACAAGTAGTGTATTAAGATGTATTAATACACTTTTGGAAAACTTCATGACATATATCAAAGTACTTCTACTTAACAAAAATTCTTACAATTACATCCTCATTCATTTTCATCAACAATTCTACTCGTATGCACCCGTATTCGTACTAGTACAATACACAGCTTCTAAGATGTATATACTATTGGTATATACACTCAATCATCAACTCCTTAGTAGCCCATGTGAGTCATTAAACATGTGGAAACCATCATTTGGCAACTAGCATGAAATATCTCACAAAATTACAAAAAATATTATAAATCATTCATGAATTATTTACATGAAAACAAACTTACACATCCTTTATATCTAATCCATATACTAACGACCAAAAACACCTATAAACACTTTCATTCTTCAATTTTCTTCATCTAATTGATCTCTCTCAAGTTCTATCTTCAAGTTCTAAGTTTTCTTCATAAATTCTATAAGTTCTAGTTTCATAAAATCAAGAATACTATCAAGTTTGCAAGATTACTTCCAACCTTTCTAATCCAATCCAAGTAGTCATCTAAGCTCAAGAAATCTTTCTTATTTACAGTAAGATATCTTTCTAATACAAGGTAATACTCATATTCAAACTTTGATTCAATTTCTATAACTATAACTATCTTATTTCGAGTGGAAATCTTACTTGAACTTGTTTTCGTGTCATGATTCTACTTCAAGAACTTTCAAGCCATCCAAGAATCCTTTGAAGCTAGTCAATTTTTGTCACTTCCAGTAGGTTTACCTACTAAACTTGAGGTAGTAATGATGTTCTTAACATCATTCAATTCATATATATAAAACTATCTTATTCGAAGATTTGAACATGTAATCACCAGAACATAGTTTAGTTAATTTAAACTTATTCTCAAACAAAGTTAATCCTTCTAACTTGACTTTTAAAATCAACTAAACACATGTTATATATCTATATGATATGCTAACTTAATGATTTAAAACCTGGAAACACGAAGAACACCGTAAAATCGGACATATGCCGTCGTAGTGAAATCGGGGGCTGTTTTGGGTTAAAAAAAATAAAATGTATCTTAATATTTGAATTGGAAGTTTGTTTTTTGGAAAAATGATATTACATGTGAACATGATACTATATCCAAAAATCATGGTTAAACACAAAGTGGAAGTATGTTTTTCAAAATGGTCATCAAGATGTCGTTTTTTTGACGGAAATGACTACCTCTTTAAAAAATGACTTGTAACCTGTATTTTCGACTATAAACTTATAATTTTTCTGTTTAGTTTTCATAAATTTTAGTTCATTATGAAACCATAGCAACTTGAATCACTCAAAATGGATTTGAAACGAAGAAGTTACGGGTAAAACAAAATTGGATAAACTTGCTAGTTTTAGCTACGAAAATTTTGTAACAAATCTAGACTAAACATATCCTAACTAATTTATATTGTATTATATATATTATGTAATCTTGGGATACCATAGACACGTATACAATGTTTTGACATATCATATCGACCCATCTATATATATTATTTGGAACAACCATAGACACTCTATATGCAGTAATGTTTGAGTTAGCTATACAGGGTTGAGGTTGATTCCAAAGATATATATACTTTGAGTTATGATCTAGCCTCAGACGTGTATACACTGGGTCATGGATTGATTCACGATATATATATATATATATATATATATATATATATATATATATATATATATATATATATATATATATATATATATATATATATATATATATATATATATATATATATATATATATATATATATATATATATATATATATATATATTGATTTATTTCTGTACATCTAATTGTGGACAACTAGTTGTAGATTACTAACGAGGACTGCTAACTTAACAAATTTAAATCATAAAAAACGTAATAAAAAATGTTGTGAATATATTCCGATCATAAATTGATATATATGTACATATTTGTTATAGGTTCATGAATCGACCAGTGGTCAAGTCTTACTTCCCAACGAAGTAAAAATCTGTGAAAGTGAGTTATAGTCCCACTTTTTAAATATAATATTTTTGGGATGAGAATACATGCAGTTTTATAAATGTTTTACAAAATAGACACAAGTACGCAAAACTACATTCTATGGTTGGATTATTAAACCGAATATCCCCTTCAAGTCTGGTAACCTAAATATTAGGGAAATGACCCCTAATTGACGCGAATCCTAAAGATAGATATATTAGGCTTAACAACCCTCATTCAGGTTATGGATGGTTTAGTACTTCGAGATTATTATACGGACGAGAGGTTCTGTTTTGGGGATATTCTATGCATTATGTTAATGTCGGTTACTAGGTGTTCAACATATGAATGATTTTTATCTCTATGCAGTTTTTGAAATGCCTGATATGAGATGTGCTATAAAAATGAAATCTTGTGGTCTATTATTATGATTTGATAATATATAGGTTAAGCCTATAACTCACCAACATTTTTGTTGACGTTTTAAGCATGTTTATTCTCAGGTGATTATTAAGAGCTTCCGCTGTTAAATACTAAAATAAGGACAAGATTTGGAGTCCATGCTTGTATGATATTGTGTAAAAACTGCATTCAAGAAACTTATTTTGATGTAATATATTCTTATTGTAAACCATTATGTAATGGTCATGTGTAAATGGTATATTTTAGATTATCATTATTTGATGATCTACGTAATGTTTTAAAAATGAATGCAGTCTTTGAAAAATGTCTCATATAGAGGTCAAAAACCTCGCAACGAAATCAATTAATATGGAACGTTTATAATCAATATGAATGGGACATTTCAGTTGGTATCTGAGCGTTGGTCTTAGAGGACCAGAAATTTGTATCAGTGTGTCTTATCGAGTTCGTTAGGATGCATTAGTGAGTCTGGACTTCGGCCGTGTTTACTTGAAAAACATTTGCTTAACATTTTTGTTGGAAACTATATATTGTTAACATGTAAATATTATGTGATATATTAATCTCTTAACATGTTTGATATTGTATGTTAGATGTCTACCTCTAGTAAAAATCCCATCGAATCACCTAATAATAATGAAGAGTCGAATATATTTTGAGAAGATTCACAAATTTCCGAAGAGGAACCGGAAGAAGAGGAACCGGAAGAAGAGGAACCGGAAGAGGAGGAACCGGAAGAAGAGGAACCGGAAGAAGAGGTTCCGTAGGGGGAAATTTTAGGAACCACTGAAAAACAGACAAATAAAAGAAAACCCTCAACTAATGGACTAAAATTAATAATGGTCAATGGTGTTTCTGCCGAGGAAGCAAAATATTGGGAAGAATACCAATTTTCTGATGAATCAGATCCCGATGAGGATTCCGATGATGTTATAGAAATTACCTCGACCCTATTTGAAAAATCAAAAGAAAATAATAACGGAAAGGGCATTAAAATAGAGACACTTGATTCCAACTTCGATGAACTATATATGTATCGTCAACACCCGTATTTCTTAAGTTGTAACAATAACCCAGGAACCTCTAAGCTACCAGGTTTTTCTAGACCATTTGTGAAAAGAACGGCTCATATTAGGGGAGCACCATATATCCCTAGAAAGTTAGCAAAACGAAACAGGTCCGAAGAGGAAGAAACTAGTGAGTCGGATTAAAGAGTTATAATCATGAGGTGTAAAATATGTAAAATAAGTGTACTTGTACTTTTCTTGTTGTATGTGAAAATTGCTTGTATTATTTGATAATTATCTTTTACGAATCTAACCCTCGTCTATTTTTTACAGTATAAAAACAAAAATGGATGTTAAGGATAGACAACCAAAAATTTTAGAAGACCTACCTGGGGACATGATTGATGAAATCTTGTCTAAAGTCGGTCAGAATTCGTCGGCACAAATATTTACGGCGAAATTAGTGTGTAGAATATTTGATGAACGTTCCAGGCATCCCTTAGTTAATAAAAGGCTTTCATTTGAAAGATGGGGTATATCACATTGGGGAGACCGTAAGTTACGCCGTATTTTCTTTAAAGCATTAAATGCGGGGAACTCAAATGCAATTTTACGCTACGGGTTAAAAACCTATTTTGACTCAATATATCCCAACATAGGACTTCGAGCTTTAGAAAGAGCTGCTAACATGCAACATAAAGAAGCATGTTATGCTTACGGGTTAGTGATGTTCGCTTCTCACCAAAGTGAGAAAAAGAACATTGTATTTCAACTTTTAAATAAAACTTTCCCACAAGTGACGGATTCAGTAGTTAGGGTGAGAAACAAGGTTTTTAGATTATTACGGGGCTGTTGGGCATTACGAAACCCTCGTCGCTTTGACGATGTTACAATATGCTGTCTTGTCAATGACCACAACGGTTATGTTCCACAAGACCAAGGATGGGAAGTAGTCTTAGTAAAACCAGAATGCATGACTTGGATCTGGAGCTACGATTTACATGTCTTTATTGCCTTCGCTAAACAACTTACATTAAACTAGAAATCGTTGTCACAACTATTTTGTATTAAAGTTATTGTGTGTTATATTTCATGTTATATGTATAATAGCGGTATTGTAAGTTTGTAAAATATTGTATAAAAGTTTGAACGCGAAATATTATTATAATCAGTTTTTCATATAGAATTTTAGTAGTTGAATGGTATATTAGCTACTAAGTATGAAATGAACGGGTAGGTACTACCCGAATTAAAACTATAAAATGCTAATATGAAGAAAAAGCTTTTATAAATGAGTTCATATTATGCTACGAAATACTATTGACTACTCTTAATATTCTATATTATTAACTTAATTCTTTTGGGCTATTTTTGAAGGAAATGGTACCGACGACTCGTCAGAATTTGAACATGAGCGAGGAAAAATTCCGTGTTTTCCTTGCAGCAAACGTAGCCACAGTACAGGCTGCAATGCAAAACAACAATAATAACTCTGAATCTAGCAATGAAAATAACGCCACAAGAAATCGTGTAGTTAGCTCCTACAAAGAATTCATTGCCTGTAAACCTCTGGAATTCGTTGGAACCGAGGGTCCAATCGGATTAAAACGGTGGACCGAAAAGGTCGAATCGGTGTTTGCCATAAGTAAGTGCACTGAAGAAGACAAAGTAAAGTACGCTACGCATACTTTCACAGGTGCTGCGTTAACATGGTGGAACAACTATCTCGAGAAGGTGGGATAAGATGCTGCTTACGCACTACCGTGGTCAGCATTCAAACATCTGATGACTGAGCAGTATCGTCCTAGAAGCGAGGTCAATAAGCTAAAAGTAGAGCTTAAGGGATTACGAACACAAGGATTCGATATTTCCACATACGAACGATGATTCACGGAGTTGTGTTTATTGTGCCTAAGAGCGTTCGAAGATGAAGAGGAGAAAATCGACGCATTTGTAAAAGGGTTACCAGAAAGGATCCAAGAAGATATAAGTTCACACGCGCCCGCCTCCATACAAAAGGCGAGTCGAATGGCTCATAAACTCATAAATCAGATTGAGGAAAGAGTTACAGAGCAGGCGGCCGAAGAAGCCAACACGAAACAAATCAAAAGAAAGTGGGAAGAGACTAGTGACAAGGGTCACAATTTTAACAATCAACACATCAATCACAACTTCAATCGCACCAATTATCGCAACAACAAACGCAACAACAACTGTCCCTACAACAACCATCCCAACAACAATAACAACTACAACAACCGTTTCAACAACAATAACACCCGCAACAACAACAATCCTAACAATAACAATAAGAGGCAGAAACCATGTCAGAAGTGTGAAGGATACTATCCGACTGGGCTCTGTATGGCAGTGTGTACTAAGTGTAAAAGAAAGGGCCATGGTGCGACAAAGTGCAAAATCTACGAATCAATGGCTAAGGGAACAAATAATGCCAGAACAAGTTATACCGACATTACCTGTTTCGGATGCAGGAAGAAAGGCCATTACAAAAACGCGTGTCTAAATCAGGGGGATAATAATGGGCAAGGCTGAGGAAGAGTCTTCAACATTAATGCAGTTGAAGCGCAGGAAGACCCGGAGCTTGTTACGTGTACGTTTCTTATTGACAATACATCTGCTTATGTTTTATTTGATTCGGGTGCGGATATAAGCTATATGAGTAAGGATTTTTGTGCTAAAATAAGTTGTCCATTGACGCTTTTGGATAATAAATTTTTACTCGTGTTAGCAAACGGTAAATTAATTACAGCAGATAAGATATGTCAGAATCGAGAAATTAAACTGGTTAGTGAAATGTTTAAGATTGATTTGATACCAGTAGAGTTAGGGAGTTTTGATGTGATAATCAGCATGGACTGGTTGAAAAAAGAGAGAGCGGAAATCGTATGTTACAAAAATGCGATTCGCATTGTACGAGAAAAAGGAAAACCCTTAATGGTGTACGGAGAAAAGAGCAAAGCGAAGCTAAATCTTATTAGTAATTTGAAGGCGCAAAAAATAATAAGTAAAGGTTGCTATACCGTTCTAGCACACATCGAAGAAGTCAAACTCGAAGAAAAGAACATCAATGATGTTCCCGTCGCAAAAGAATTTCCCGATGTATTTCCGAAATAATTACCGGGACTACCTCCACACCGATCTGCTGAATTTCAAATAGATCTCGTACCAGGAGCTGCACCAATAGCTCGTGCTCCATACAGACTCTCACCCAGTGAAATGAATGAACTATAAAGCCAATTACAATAACTCTTAGAGCGAGGTTTCATTCGACCAAGCACATCACCATGGGGAGCTCCTATTTTGTTTGTCAAGAAGAAAGATGGTACAATCAGGTTGTGTATCGACTACCGAGAGTTGAACAAACTTACCATCACGAACCGTTACCCACTACCGAGAATTGAAGACTTATTTGATCAACTACAAGGTTCGTCAGTTTATTCAAAGATTGATTTATGTTTTGGATATCATCAAATGCGGGTGAAGGAGGATGATATTCCGAAGACTGCTTTTAGGACGCGTTACGGTCATTACGAGTTTATGGTTATGCCGTTTAGTTTAACTAACACACCAGCTGTGTTCATAGACCTCATGAACCGAGTGTGTGGGCCATATCTTGACAAGTTTGTCATTGTCTTCATCGATGACATACTTATCTACTCAAAGAATGATGAAGAGCACGAAGAACATTTGAGAAAAGTGCTAGAGTTGTTGAGGAAAGAAAAACTGTACGCTAAGTTTTCAAAGTGTGCATTTTGGTTGGAAGAAGTTCAATTCCTCGGTCACATAGTGAACAAAGAAGGTATTCAGGTGGATCCGGCAAAGATTGAAACCATTGAAAAGTGGGAAACCCCGAAAACTCCGAAATATATACATCAATTTTTAGGACTGGCTGGTTACTACAGGAGATTCATCCAAAATTTTTTCAAAATAGCAAAACCCTTGACTGCATTAACGCATAAAGGGAAGAAGTTTGAATGGAAGGATGAGCAGGAGAAAGGGTTTCAATTGTTGAAGGAAAAGTTAACTACGGCACCTATATTGTCATTGCCTGAAGGGAATGATGATTTTGTAATATATTGTGACACCTCAAAGCAAGGTCTCGGTTGTGTATTAATGCAACGAACAAAAGTAATTGCTTATGCATCTAGACAATTGAAGATTCACGAGCAGAATTATACGACGCATGATTTGGAATTAGGCGCAGTTGTTTTTGCATTAAAGACTTGGAGGCACTACTTATATGGGGTCAAAAGTATTATATATACCGATCACAAAAGTATCCAACACATATTTAATCAGAAACAACTAAATATGAGGCAGCGTAGGTGGATTGAGTTATTGAATGATTACGATTTCGAGATTCGTTACCATCCGGGGAAGGCGAATGTGGTAGCAGACGCTTTGAGTAGAAAGGACAGAGAACCTATACGGGTAAAATCTATGAATATAATTTTTCGTACTAAACTTACATTCTCAAATAAATGAGGCGCAACAGGGAGTTGTAAAAGAAGGGAATTTGAAAAATGAAATACCCAAAGGGTCGGAGAAACACCTTAATATTCGGGAAGATGGAACTCGATATAGAGCTGAAAGAATTTGGGTACCAAAGTTTGTAGATGTGAGAGAAATGGTACTTGGGGAAGCACATAAAACGAGATACTCAATACACCCCGGAGCGGGAAAGATGTACAAGGACCTCAAGAAACATTTTTGGTGGTCGGGTATGAAAACCGATATTGCTAAATAAGTAGGAGAATGTTTGATGTGTTCTAAGGTCAAAGCTGAACATCAGAAACCATCAGGTCTACTTCAGCAACCTGAAATCCCAGAATGGAAATGGGAAAATATTACCATGGATTTCATTACTAAATTGCCAAGGACTGCAAGTGGTTATGATACTATTTGGGTAATAGTCGATCGTCTTACCAAATCAGAACACTTTTTGCCAATGAAAGAAGATGATAAAATGGAGAAGTTAGCGCAATTATATTTAAAGGAAGTTGTCTCGAGACATGGAATACCAATCTCTATTATCTCAGAAAGGGATGGCAGATTTGTTTCAAGGTTTTGGCAGACACTGCAACAAGCATTCGGGACTCGTCTAGACATGAGTACTGTTTATCATCCACAAACTGATGGGCAAAGTGAAAGGACGATACAGACCCTTGAAGATATGCTACGAGCATGTGTTATCAATTTCGGAAACAGTTGGGATCGACACCTACTGTTAGCAGAATTTTCCTACAACAACAGTTACCATTCGAGTATTGAGATGGCGCTATTTGAAGCATTTTATGGTAGAAAGTGCAGGTCTCCGATTTGTTGGAGTGAAGTGGGGGATAGACAGATTACGGGTCTGGAGATAATACAAGAAACTACCGAGAAAATCATCCAAATTCAACAACGATTGAAAATCGCCCAGAGTCGAAAAAAGAGCTACGCGGACAGTAAAAGAAAAGATATAGAATTTGAGATTGGAGAGATGGTCATGCTTAAGGTTTCACCTTAGAAAGGCGTTGTTCGATTTGGTAAACGGGGGAAACTAAATCCAAGGTACATTGGACCATTCAAGATTATAGATCGTGTCGGACCAGTAGCTTAACAACTTAAGTTACCTCAACAACTTGCGACTATACATAACACTTTCTACGTCTCGAATTTGAAGAAATTTTTTGCTAAAGAAGATCTCACTATTCTATTAGACAAAATCCAAATCAACGAAAAACTTCAATTCATTGAAGAACCCGTCGAAATAATGGATCGTGAGGTTAAAAGAATTAAGCAAAACAAGATACCATTTGTTAAGGTTCGATGGAATGCTCTTAGAGGACCCGAGTTCACCTGGGAGCGTGAAGATCAAATGAAGAAGAAATACCCGCACCTATTTCCAGAAGATTCGTCAACACCTTCTACAGCTTAAAATTTTGGGACGAAATTTTTTAACGGGTAGGTACTGTAGTGACCCGAACTTTTCCATGATTATTCCATGATTATATATTAAATGAAAACAATATTTACATGATTAAATGTTTCCAACATGTTAAGTAATCAAACTTGTTAAGACTTGATTATATGAAATGAGTTTCATGTAGACAATTGACCACCCAAGTTGACCGGCGATTCACGAACGTTAAAACTTGTAAAAATGACATGATGATATATATATATGGACATATATATGGTTAACATGAGATTACGATAGGTAAGTATCTCACTAAGTATATTAACAATGTGTGATATACATAAAAATCAGAATATTGAATTATGGAGCTCGAAACGATATACATAACGATTATCGTTATAACAACGTCTTACTAAATACATATGTATTGTATTAAGATATTGATATACTATATTTAAAATGAGAAAATGATAATTAAGTATATCATTGAGTGTATTAACAATGAACTATAGAAGTAAGATGAGACTGCTAACTTAAGGATTTCGAAACAATATATATGTAACGATTATCGTTGTAATAGTATTTTAACATATATATATATATGATGTTAAGATATATTCATACACCATGTTATCATGTTATCATAATAATTTAACATCTTATTTAAGTATTATAACAATGGATCAATTACATTTAACAAGATCGTTAACGTAAAGGTTCCGAAACAACACTTACATATAACAACTAATGATGACTTAATAACTCAGTTAAATATATATACATGTAGTGTATTAAGATGTATTAATACACTTTTGGAAGACTTCATGACATATATCAAAGTACTTCTACTTAACAAAAATGCTTACAATTACATCCTCATTCATTTTCATCAACAATTCTACTCGTATGCACCCGTATTCGTACTCGTACAATACACAGCTTCTAAAATGTATATACTATTGGTATATACACTCAATCTGTGATGACCCAGAAATTTCTGACCAAATTTAAACTTTAATCTTTACATTATTCCGACACGATAAGCAAAGTTTGTTAAGAATTTTAAACTGTGTTCATACATTCAATTAACCTCGACCAAGTTTCGACGATTCACGAACCAATACATAAATGGATATGATTATATATATATATATATATATATATATATATATATATATATATATATATATATATATATATATATATATATATATATATATATATATATATATATATATATATTATAACTTGAAAATATTAACAAAGTATTGAACGTATAATACTTTACATGAACGTATTTGTTTCAATATGTTTATCGACGGAATTAGAAGATAATATCAAATGATTGATTTATCAGATACATTGTATGATTGCGAGTCTCTGTTGAGAGGTCCACTTTGATTTAGAAAAACCTTTCTTTTTAACGGTATTCGGAAAATGGTAAAGTGATTAGCATATAAGGATAATGTGTCAAATATCGAGTGTTAGACAAAAGCTAGTGGAAGACTAAATTGCATATTAATCAAATTGATGAAATTTCCAAATGTACGAAAACGCTTTTCGATAGAATAGAACTTATTTATTTAAAATATCTTTGATTAAATAAACCTAGGTTGGAATATTGGTTGTTATATATATAAACAACTTGGAACGTGTATTTAAAATGTGTTCATTAAATATATATGTTTTCAAATTAGTTTAGTACACGATAGTAACTCTCGTTTAGTAATGCGATTGATATTTAAAAGGTTAACACATAAATGAATTGTATCTATTTAAGTTTTCAAATGAAAACGTTACGAGTTATAATATTTTTCTAAACGATTTTAAAACGAACTTTGAAATATATTTAGTTTTGAAAGACTAAATATTATATCATTAGGTAAATATTTCAAACATATATATTATATATAAATTTACAATTCTAAATAAAAAAATATATATATTTTAACTTAGTCATAAAACGCTTGATTTAAAAATATACATTTTGATAACAACGAAACCTTGATTCATAGAAACAAATGACCAAAACACTCAAATGAATAAGTTACACTTTGAGTGGGATCATTTTTCATTGATTAAGTATTATGCTCGAGAAACCGAAACCGAGAAACTAGTCGAGTGACAACGTACGAGACTTCGGAACAAAAATTACATTTTTACTACGCACGTAAATATAATATAATATATAATTAATTATATAAATTAATTAAATAAATATAAATTATATATAATAAGGGTGTCGGCCAGGAAAATAAATGGAGACCAGCTGGAATTGAGCTCCATGCAATCGCATGGGCTCTCCACACTACAACCATGCGAGCGCATGGAAGGTAAAGTGAGGTCAAGTCCCTTTTAAAAGTCGAACGTACTCATTTCTGATTCATATTTCTTTTCTTCTTTCTTTCATTCATCTATTTCTATATATTACTCTGTATTACTTATTATATTTATTTTATTATTCATTAATATTGTTAACGATTGATTAAAAATCTTATGATATTAATATTAGTAGTATTATTATTAGTAATATACAAAAAAATATTACGATGAGGTTCTGCTCGCGTGATTTCAAAAATGAGGTTTTTGAGTAGGATAGGGCTAAGGAAATTATAGGTTATAGCTATGGAGGTGATGGGTATGGTTCATGGGTATGCTCGTGAGGTCAATCTAGTGTTTATCATCTCCGTTGCGTCTACGTACCTTTCCTGCAATATTGAATCTCAATATTGATACGTGAGCACTCATAACTTAACTTTTATATATTAATAGTGTAACCCTGACTAGTGCTCGAGTAAATAGGATTATGCATGCTTGTACTTTTGATATTGTCGTTAGATAGGTTATGTTGAATCCTGAATTAGTTACGTATGCGGTTAAGATAAGGTATAAGATATGCATGTCGTTGGAAAGCTAGCGAAAAATTAAGAACTTTTCATTTAGATATCGAATGGTTTTGATGAACGGATTAAAAGATATCGTCAATTGAATTATCTATAATTTTAAAAGTATTATTGTTAAAATGATTATCGTTATCGTTATCGTTAACGTTATCGTTATCGTCGTTATTATCGTTATTATTTTTATTATCTAATAATCAATATTATTATTATTATTATTATTATTATTATTATTATTATTATTATTATTATTATTACTATGAATATTATTATTATTAATATTTTTAAAATAATTAATATTTTTATCAAAACTATCATTTTATTATTTTTATCATCATTATTATTATTAAAAGTATCATCAATATTAAAACTATTATTTTTATTAAAACTATCATTTTTAATAGAAATATCATTGTTATTATTAAATATCATTATTATTATCATTTTAGTATTATCATTATTAAAAATTTATCATTTTGAATAGAGTTATTACTTTTATAAAATATTATTATTATTACAATTAATATTAATATTAAAAAGTATCGTTATTATTAAGATTATCATGATTAGAATTACTATTTTATCATAATCATTAGTAAATATAAATATTGTTATTATTATCATTATCATTATTTTATTATTATTATTAAAAATAATTAATATTATTATTATAAAATAGTGCAACTTTACTTCTTATTATTATTATCAATATTATTTTATCAAATATGTGATACAAAGATATTTTCACCATACATAATATAATTACATTAATAGTACAAACTACTATATATTTATGATTTTGAGTAAACTGTATAAATTTTATTACTTGAGATATATAAAAGTATATTTTTATCATAAATAAACTTTAATATAACTTTTTATTTATTAATAAACGGTTTGTATTATTTACTATAATAAAATCTGATAGATATATTGAAATATATAAAATGACTATATTTATGTTATACATTTTTTTTTATGTCATTTTGAGTCAAATTGACTTGTGTTGACTTTTGCATATTAGTCTCGAGCATTAGGATTGTAATACACTATGACCTGACATAAATTGCTATACAAAATTTGACCAACATATAAATATATACACTTAATTTAGGTTAGTGAATCCGAGGCCAACCTTGCACTTGTTCAATGATGTTATATGTATTTTTATTACGAAATACAGCATGGTGAGTTTCATTTGCCTTTTTACCCTTTATATTTTTGGGCTGAGAATACATGCGAATTTTTTATAAATGTTTTACGAAATAGACACAAGTAATCGAAACTACATTACATGGTTGAATGATCGAAGCTGAATATGCCCCTTTTTGCTTGGTAACCTAAGAATTAGTAAATCAGTCTACTAATTTACGCGAATCCTAAAGATAGATCTATTGGGCCCAACAAACCCCATCCGTTGTAGCGGATGCTTTAGTACTTTGATGTTTTTTTATCATGTCCGATGGATGTCCCGGAATGATGGGTATATTCTTATATGCATCTTGTTAATGTCGGTTACCAGGTGTTCAATCCATATGAATGATTTTTGTCTCTATGCATGGGACGTATATTTATGAGAAATGGAAATGAAATTCTTATGGTCTATTAAATTGATGAAAATGAATGATTATGATAAACTAATAAACTCACCAACCTTTTGGTTGACACTTTAAAGCATGTTTATTCTCAGGTATGAAAGAAATCTTCCGCTGTGCATTTGCTCATTTTAAAGATATTACTTGGAGTCATTCATGGCATATTTCAAAAGACGTTGCATTTGAGTCGTTGAGTTCATCAAGATTATTATTAAGTTAATCATAGTTAGATATATTATGAAATGGTATGCATGCTGTCAACTTTCGTTGTAAAGAAAGATTGTCTTTTAAAAACAAATGCAATGTTTGTAAAAGGTATCATTTAGAGCTCAAGTACCTCGCGATGTAATCAACTATTGTGAATTGTTTATAATGTATATGAACGAGTCCTTTCAGTTGGTATCAGAGCGGTGGTCTTAGCGAACCAGGTCTGCATTAGTGTGTCTAACTAATAAGTCGTTAGGATGCATTAATGAGTCTGGACTTCGACCGTGTCTGCATGTCAAAAGTTTTGCTTATCAATTTGTGTCGAAAATTACCTACTTATCTTCCTTATGAAATTACCTGTTTATCACTCTTAGTCTAGACACGTCTTACTGCATTGATCGCATGAATAGTGTATAGACAAAAATTCATATCTTTGTGCATTTGTTAATTCATATCTTAGCATATCTGTTACTGTAAACTTTTCTTGATATATTCCGTAAATTTCTCCGTAATCTACAAAATCTTATGCTCTATATATATAGATATTCTATGTAATTAGAATACCATCCGATAGCCGGAAAATCATTTCATATCAAAAAAATCCTTTATTCAATCGTACAAAATGGAATTCGTCATTAGTTCAAGTCACTCGGATTCCGAAATGGAATCCCACTCAAGCTGAAATGTCCCGTTCATATTGATTATAAACGTTCCATATTAATTGATTTCGTCGCGAGATTTTGAACTCTATATGAGACGTTTTTCAAAGACTGCATTCATTTTTAAAACAACCATAACCTTTATTTTATCGATAAAGGTTTAAAAAGCATTACGTAGATTATCAAATAATGATAATCTAAAATATACCGTTTACACACGACCATTACATAATGGTTTACAATAAGAATATATTACATTAAAAATAAGTTTCTTGAATGCATTTTTTACATAATATCATACAAGCATGGACTCCAAATCTTGTCCTTATTTTAGTATGCAATAGAGGAAGCTCTTAATAATCACCTGAGAATAAACATGCTTAAAACGTCAATAAAAATGTTGGTGAGCTATATATTATCAAATCATAACAATAGACCACAAGATTTCATATTTCAATATACATCGCATACATAGAGATAAAATTCATTCATATGGTGAACACCTGGTAACTGACATTAACAAGATGCATATAAGAATATCCCCTATCATTCCGGGAAATCCTTCGAACATGATAAAAAAAACATCGAAGTACTAAAGCATCTGGTACTTTGGATGGGGTTCGTTAGCCCCAATAGATCTATCTTTAGGATTCGCGTCAATTAGTAGATCGGTTTACTAATTCTTATGTTACCAAGCAAAAGGGGCATATTCGGCTTCGATCATTCACCCATATAATGTAGTTTCATTTACTTGTGTCTATTTCGTAAAACATTTATAAAACTGCATGTATTCTCATCCCAAAATATTAGATTTTAAAAGTGAGACTATAACTCACTTTCACAGATTTTTACTTCGTCAGGAAGTAAGACTTGGCCACTGGTCGATTCACGAACCTATAACAAATATGTACATATATATCAAAGTATGTTCAAAAAATATTTACAACACTTTTAGTACATTTTGATGTTTTAAGTTTATTAAGTCAGTTGTCCTCGTTAGTAACCTACAACTAGTTGTCCACAGTTAGATGTACAGAAATAAATTGATATATATATTATCTTGAATCAATCCACGACCCAGCATATACACGTCTCAGGCTAGATCACAACTGATAATGCTAAAAACGAACATATATTTCATAGCATTATCCCTCAAGAAAGACAAACTTTTAGTTGCAATTGTTCTATTTACAAGTGATATTCGTTTAAATAATAAAAGGTGAAGACAAAAGACAGATTCGACGAATTAAAGACGCAAACGACCAAAAAGCTCAAAAGTACAAAGTACAATCAAAGAGGTTCCAATTATTAATGAGAAACGTCTCAAAATTACAAGAATACAAGATTCAAAACGCAAAGTACAAGATATTAAATTGTATGCAAGGACGTTCGAAAATCCGGAACCGGGACCAGAGTCAACTTTCAACGCTCGACGCAATAGACTAAAAATTACAAGTCAATTATGCACAAGAATATAATATAATATATAATTAATTCTTAAAATTAATATATATATTATATTATATTTAAAAACCGTCAGCATAAGAAAACAAGCTCATGTGAGCTGGAAATAGAGGCCATGCGATCGCATGGCCTTGAAGAGTAGTTCCCATGCGATTGCATGAGCATCTTTTCCAGCCCACATGCCTATAAAAATCGCGTTTTTCGAGAACATAAAACACATCTTTTTCTCTTCATTACTCAACGTATTATATATATATATATATATATATATATATATATATATATATATATATATATATATATTATATAATTTTAATTTTAATTTTAATTTTAATTCTAATAATAAGGGTGTGTTAGCGAATGTTGTAAGGGTGTAAGTCGAAATTATGTCCGTGTAACGCTACGCTATTTTTAATCATTGTAAGTTATGTTCAACCTTTTTAATTTAATGTCTCGTAGCTAAGTTATTATTATGCTTATTTAATACCGAAGTAATGATGATGTTGTGCAAAAAATATTAAAATTGGGTAATTGGGCTTTGTACCATAATTGGGGTTTGGACAAAAGAACGACACTTGTGGAAATTAGACTATGGGCTATTAATGGGCTTTATATTTGTTTAACTAAATGATAGTTTGTTAATTTTAATATAAAGATTTACAATTGGACGTCCCTATAAATAACCATATACACTCGATCGGACACGATGGGCGGGGTATTTATATGTACGAATAATCGTTTATTTAACCGGACACGGGAATGGATTAATAGTCTATGGAATTATTAAAAACAGGGGTAAAATTATGTACAAGGACACTTGGCATAATTGATAACAAAGTATTAAAACCTTGGGTTACACGCAGTCGATATCCTGGTGTAATTATTAAACAAAGTATTAAGACCTTGTTACAGTTTAAGTCCCCAATTAGTTGGAATATTTGACTTCGGGTATAAGGATAATTTGACGAGGACACTCGCACTTTATATTTATGACTGGTGGACTGTTATGGACAAAAACCAGACGGACATATTAAATAATCCAGGACAAAGGATAATTAACCAATGGGAATAAACTAAAAATCAACACGTCAAACATCATGATTACGGAAGTTTAAATAAGCATAATTCTTTTATTTTCATATTTAATTGCACTTTTAAGTATCACAATTTTATTTATTGTCATTATATTTAATTGCACTTTTAATTATTGTACTTTTTAATTATCGTAAGTTTATTTTATCGCACTTTTATTTATCGCAATTTCATTATCGTTATTTACTTTACGCTTTAAATTAAGTCTTTTATTTATTTAATATTTTACATTAGGTTTTAACTGCGACTAAAGTTTTAAAATCGACAAACCGGTCATTAAACGGTAAAAACCCCTCTTTATAATAATAATATTACTTATATATATATATATATATATATATATATATATATATATATATATATATATATATATATATATATATATATATATATATATATATATATATATATATATATATATATATATATATATATATATATATTTGTATTTTTATAAATTAAAACTAATATAGCGTTAAGCTTTGTTTAAAGATTTCCCTGTGGAATGAACCGGACTTACTAAAAACTACACTACTGTACGATTAGGTACAATGCCTATAAGTGTTGTAGCAAGGTTTAGGTATATTCATTCTATAAATAAATAAATATCTTGTGTAAAATTGTATCATATTTAATAGTTTTTTCTAGTAAAATATAAGCTATTTCATATACGCCTCGCATAACATCAAGTATTTTTGGCGCCGCTGCCGGGGAACAATTTCTGCTTAAACGCCGGAAGCGCAACACTATATAAAAAACAAAAAGATTTTGGTTTAGTTTACTTTTATAAAAAATACGCTTTTGTAAAAATACGTTTTAAATATGCAAAAATATAAAAAGAAAAACAAAAATATAAATATTTTTAAGAGTTTGTTAAATTTATAAGTTCTATAAAAGTTTATTTATCTTTATTTTATAAAAATATAAGTTTTATTTAATTTATATAAATATATTACATAATTATATAAAACATAAAACTAAAAAAAAATATTAAACACTCGAGTCTAGTACTGTAGCAGCCCAGTCACTGGCCCGTAACCCTGGCT
The DNA here is from genome assembly GCF_046630445.1 of Rutidosis leptorrhynchoides. NCBI lineage: Eukaryota > Viridiplantae > Streptophyta > Magnoliopsida > Asterales > Asteraceae > Rutidosis > Rutidosis leptorrhynchoides. Next base: position 127,042,761 of record NC_092341.1, read on the forward strand.
CGTGCGATCGCATGAGCCCGAAGGCAAAATCTAATGCGATCGCATGAGTGTGTCTGACACGCCAACAGGAAGCCCTAAAACTGCATTAATTACGGTGTATTATTATTATTATTTAATAAACCCTAATTAGGTTTTATTATTTAATTAGTTATTAGTTTTTAGATTTAATTTATATATTTAGTTTAATTAGTTTAATTAAATTATAAAATTAATAGTTTTATTAAATAAATAATATAAAAATAATATTTTTTATAAAAATTGTAATTTTTACAACCTTTAGTTTATTTTTATATTTTGTCCCTTTTTATTTGTTCTAGCGTAATTTTTGTTTTTTTTTTTCACTCGTATTTAGTTTTAAGATATAGTTTTTACCATAGTTTTTTTTTATTTCTAGATTTTTAGGCTTTGCCGTAAAATCCCTTAAGTGCTTTTTCTTTAGACTAAGATTTAAGTGCTCTAGAATTTTGCGACGCCTTTTTTTTAGTTTTTAGTACTTTTTTAAGATATTGCCATTTGGGATATAGTTTTACTTGTAAGCTTTAATATTTTTAGACGCAACTTTTAATTCTTAGTTTTTAGTTCCTTTTTAAGTTTCGACGCGCTACTTTCTTATTTTTATTTTTCGACGCCTATTATTTTTCGATCTTTTCTTTTTCGACGTTTTTCGACGCACTCTTTTTCTTTCTTATTTCTCGCCATTCTAGTTTTTAGGACTTAGAATTTTTTTTTCTATTTCTTATGTAAATTTCTTTAAATTACGAAAATTTATTTTAAGAGGTTAAATTGATAGACATCAAAATTTTCTGGTTCGTAGTAATAGTTGGATTTGTACGTGGACCGGGTTATTGGAGCCAAATAGTACTCAATTATATTGAGACCAAACGAATCCTGCCCCTCTGCTGCATCTTTTGGCTATTCGAAACGTGGGCAAAATCAGAAAAGTCTATTGATTGGATAACTTATATAATTTTTCTTTCTTTTTAAAAACTAATAGGATATTCAGTGAATGCACCTAGCAAAACGTTCACCACCTTTTGTACGTTCACCACCTGTAACTCGATCAAGACGTCTATCAAATATTACCGCCGTTGATTTTTCTTTAGAATCGTCATCCAGTCGACCAAGTACTCCAATTCAAATTTCCGATAATCCATTTTTTGAACCCGACCTCACAATTGAGAATCCGGAGAATATTCAGGGACGATTCATAGATCCTGAACCATTAATTTTTCCTCCAGAACCACCAATCATTCAAACAGAGATTGTTGAGGAACGAACCATTAAATCAGAATCCTCTAGTGATTCAGATTCAACAAATTCAATCATGGAGAATCTGGAACCTTTAAGTATGGAAGACCGAATGAGAGCTAAACGCACTGGCCAAGGTCACGCAATTACTCATCCAGACATTAATGCGCCAGATTATGAAATCAAAGGACAAATTCTACACATGGTAACTAATCAATGCCAATTTAGTGGTGTGCCGAAGGAAGATCCAAATGAACATATTCGTACCTTTAATAGGATCTGCACTCTATTTAAAATAAGAGAAGTTGAGGATGAACAGATATATCTCATGTTATTTCCCTGGACTTTAAAGGGAGAAGACAAAGATTGGTTGGAATCATTACCTGAAGCGGCGATTGATACATGGGACGTTTTAGTTGAAAATTTTCTTAAACAATTTTTTCCGGCATCTAAAGCTGTAAGACTTCAAGGAGAAATTGTTACGTTCACACAGAAACCAAATAAAACTCTATATGAGGCATGGACAAGATTTGGAAAGTAATTAAGAGGATGTCCGCAACATCGTTTAGACACCTGTCAAATAGTACAAATATTCTACCAAGGATGAGACATCACTACAAGGAAAGACATCGACATAGCAGCTGGTGGTTCTATTATGAAGAAAACAGAAACTGATGCTTATAAAATTATTGATAACACTGCTTCCCACTCACATGAGTGGCACCAAGAAAAAGATATCGTCAGATCATCTAAAGCAGCTAGAGCCGATTCTAGCCATGACTTAGATTCCATTTCCACAAAGATAGATGTTGTCGAGAGACGAATGGAAAAGATGACTAAGGATATACACTCAATACGAATTAGTTGTGAGCAGTGTGGAGGACCACATTTGATAAAAGATTGTCTCAATATTGAACTAACAATGGAACAAAGAGAGAATATTTCGTACATAAACCAAAGGCCTGGAAATAATTATCAGAATAATTATCAACCGCCAAGACCAATTTACAATCAAAACCAGAATTATAACCGAAATGTTCCACACAACAACCAACAAGGTCCTAGCAATCAACAAGTATCCAATAATACTTACAATCAGCAAAGACCTAATTTTCAAAACAAACCACCACAAACCGATGATAAAAAGCCGAATTTAGAAGATATGATGTCGAAGCTAGTTGAATCTCAAACACAGTTTTTCACATCTCAAAAATAAACCAATGAATAAAATGCTCAGGCATTTAGAAATGAACAAGCTTCTATTTAAAATCTGGAACAAGAAGTAAGTAACCTAGCAAGGTTAATAGGTGAAAGAAAATTGGGAAGGCTACCTAGTGATACAAATGCTAACCCCCGAAATGAAACAGCTAAAACCATTACCACAAGAAGTGGTATTACACTTAAACCACCTGAAATACCTGTAATTTCTGATGAAGCTATTCCTACTCCACAAGAACCACAATCTGAGCAAGATAAGGAAAAAGAACCGGTAGTTGAAAAAGTTAATAAAGATAACACAGTTAAGGCTAAACCTTATGTTAAACCATACCAACCACCACTTCCTTACCCGAGTAAGATGAAAAAAGAGAGACTTGAAGCCGAGCAATCCAAATTTTTGGATATGTTTAAACAGATAAATGTAAATCTTTCTTTCATTGATGTGATTTCAGGAATGCCTAGATATGCTAAATTTCTGAAAGATCTAATCTCGAATAGAAAAAAATGGAAGAACTCTCGGCCGTTACTATGAATGCTAATTGTTCAGCAGTACTGTTGAATAAGATACCAGAAAAATTATCTGATCCAGGAAGTTTCACAATTCCATATTTTCTGGGTAATCTTAGTTCAATAGAAGCATTGGCAGACTTAAGTGCTAGTATAAATTTAATGTCGTATTCACTATACGCTAAACTAGACCTTGGAGAATTGAAACCAGCAAGAAAAAGCATACAACTAGCCGATAGATTAGTAAAATATCCTAGAAGGATAATGGAGAACATGCTAGTTAAAGTTGGTACTTTAGTATTTCCAGTAGATTTTGTTATTCTGGACATGGAAGAAGATTCTCAAGTTCCTCTCATATTAGGAAGACCATTCTTAAACACGGCTAAAGCAATGATAGACGTGTTTGGTAAGAAACTGATCCTAAGTATAGAGTATGAGAGTGTTAGCTTTTCAGTTGATAGAGCAATGCAACAAACGCAATCTGCAGATGATACATGTTATTATATTCAAACTATAGAATCACATGCAGAATTGTTAGAAGAATTTCCAGAATTACAAGGAACAGTTGAATGTTCTTTAGGAGAAGGTACTGAACCAATTGATGAAACTAAAATGTTAGCTACACTTATGGCTAATGGATATGAACCAACAACAGAAGAAATTCAAATGCTAAAAGAAGAAGACAGATATCGATATAAATCGTCGATAGAAGAACCACCGACATTAGAATTAAAGCCACTTCCAAACCATTTGGAATACGCTTATTTACATGGTGAATCTGAATTACCTGTAATAATATCGTCTTCTCTTACTGAAAATGGGAAATCACAACTCATTTCTATGTTAAAAGCTCATAAACCAGCCATTGCATGGAAGATTCATGATATTAAAGGAATAAGTCCTTCGTATTGCACACATAAAATCCTTATGGAAGAAGGTCATAAAACGTATGTACAACGCCAGCGAAGACTAAATCCTAATATGCAAGATGTTGTTAAGAAAGAAATTATAAAACTGCTTGATGCAGGTTTAATTTATCCAATTTCTGATAGTCCATGGGTAAGCCCAGTTCAATGCGTACCTAAGAAGGGTGGCATGACTGTCATTACAAATGAGAAAAATGAGCTTATTTATACTAGGACTGTAACAGGATGGCGTGTATGTATTGATTATAGAAAATTAAATGATTCCACCAGAAAAGATCACTTTCCCTTACCTTTCATTGATCAAATGTTGGAAAGATTAGCCGGAAACAGTTACTATTGTTTTCTTGATGGTTTTTTCGGATATTTTCAAATTCCAATAGCACCCGAAGACCAAGAGAAAACCACATTTACGTGCCCTTATGGTACTTTTGCTTACAAACGCATGCCATTTGGACTTTGCAACGCCCCTGCAACCTTTCAAAGGTGCATGATGGCGATTTTTCACGACATGATAGAAGAATGCATGGAAGTTTTCATGGATGACTTTTCAGTCTTCGGTGATACATTTGAATCATGTCTAGCTAATCTTGAACGAATGCTTATTAGATGCGAACAATCAAATCTAGTACTTAATTGGGAGAAATGCCATTTCATGGTTAAAGAAGGCATCGTTCTTGGACATAAAATTTCAAAGGAAGGAATTGAAGTGGATAGAGCTAAAGTAGATGTAATTTCTAAACTTTCACATCCCACCAATGTTAGAGGAGTTAGGAGTTTTCTAGGGCATGCCGGTTTTTACCGACGTTTCATAAAAGATTTTTCTAAAATTGCCACTCCTATGAATAAACTCCTAGAAAAGGATGCTCCATTCATCTTTTCAGATGAATGTATCAAATCTTTTAATATTCTTAAAGAAAAACTTACTAATGCGCCGATCATGATAACTCCAAATTAGAATCTACCGTTTGAACTTATGTGCGATGCAAGTGATTTTGCGATGGGAGCCGTTTTAGGACAAAGGATTGAAAAACGATTTCAACCTATATATTATGCTAGTAAGACGTTACAAGGAGCACAAACAAATTACATAACTACTGAAAAAGAACTCCTTGCCATTGTCTTTGCTTTTGACAAATTTCGATCATATCTCGTTCTAGCTAAAACAGTGGTTTATACCGACCATTCTGCTCTTAGATACCTATTTTCGAAACAAGATGCCAAACCAAGATTAATCCGTTGGATCTTACTCTTACAAGAGTTCGACATTGAAATCCGAGATAAAAGAGGAGCAGAAAATCTCGCCGCTGATCATCTTTCTCGTCTTGAAAATCCCGAATTAGAAGTTCTAAATGAATCGGCCATACAAGACAACTTTCCTGATGAATATCTATTGAAGATAGATTATAATGAAATTCCATGGTTTGCAGACTATGCAAACTACTTAGTATGTGGATTCTTTGAAAAAGGATTATAGTACCAAAAACGAAAGAAATTCTTTAGTGATATAAAACACTATTTCTGGGAAGATCCACATTAGTTTAAAAGTTTTCCCAATGAAATAATACGCCGATGTGTATTCGGAGATGAAGCTAGTAAAATCTTAAACCATTGTCACACAGGACCAACAGGAGGGCATTATGGGCCTCAACTTACAGTAAGAAAAGTTTATGATGCTGGATTCTATTGGCCTACAATTTACAAAGACGCACACCTTCTTTGCAAATTCTGTGATGCTTGTCAAAGGGCCGGAAAATAAGTCAACGTGATGAAATGCCACAAAATGTCATTCAAGTATGTGAAGTATTTGACATTTGGGGTATTGAATTTATGGGTCCATTTCCAAAATCTCATAATAATCTCTACATTCTCGTTGCCATTGATTATGTATCTAAATGGGCGGAAGCACAAGCTCTCCCAACTAACGATGCATGAGTTGTAGTCAACTTTTTAAAACGTCTTTTTGCAAGGTTCGGAACACCGAAAGCTTTAATAAGTGATCGGGGAACTCATTTTTGTAATATTCAACTTGAGAAAGTTCTTAAAATATATGGAGTAACTCATAAAATCTCCACTGCTTATCATCCACAAACAAGTGGACAAGTTGAAAATACCAACCGAGCTTTAAAACGTATTCTAGAAAAAACCGTAGGATCAATTTCGAAGGAATGGTCCATTAAATTGGAGGATGCACTCTGGGCTTTTATAACAGCCTACAAAACTTCAATTGGAACCACACATTTTAAACTCATTTACGGAAAAGCATGTCATCTTCCAGTAGAAATTGAACACAAAGCATTTTGGGCTTTGAAGACATGTAATCTTGATTTACATGAAGCTGGACGTCTACGGTTAAGTCAATTAATGAATTAGAAGAATTAAGACAAGAAGCATACGAAAATTCGTTAATCTATAAGGAAAGAACAAAGAAATGGCATGATAAAAGAATCAAAAGTTCAAAAGAATTTAAGGAAGGAGACAGAGTTCTTCTTTTCAATTCACGATTCAAGCTATTTCCTGGAAAATTGAAATCAAGATGGTCTGGACCATTCATAGTCAAAAGAGTTTTCCCATACGGAACCGTAGAATTGATAAATTCAAATGGGATTGAATTTAAGGTTAATGGTCACAGAGTTAAACATTACATAGATAGTCCGATGGAAGTTGACAACGAAGTTAATCACAATTTCGACACCACAGCTAACAAAGTGTGGGGAGAATCAAGTCTTTAAAGGATAATATGTATTTCTGTTAGAGTTAGATTTTCTGTTTTCGTGTAGTTCTCGAAAATGGAACCCGAATGGTCTTTCCCTAGCAGACCCTAAAGAACTAGTCTTCTCCCCCCATTCTGAATTTTTATTTTTTTTTAGGTTTTACGAGATGAAGACTTCCTGTGAATTAAACCATGGTCTAATGCTACACGCTTTGATCACTAAACGTAATAATGACACACTTCCAAGTGAAATAGTATCATTAATCAGCAGTAAATTGGACGGAGTAAGAAAAGAATCCAGATGCGAAAATAATAAGTTACTATTTGGTAAAGGAAAATCAAAATCTGCAGCGAAAAGAAGAGCACGACACCTTGAAAGATGTCACAAATGCGGAAAATGGTCACACGAAGGTAAATGTTCTAATAATCAAACCTATTCAAACACCGAATTTGTTACTTTAAGCAGAGACGGACCGTTCATATGTTTAGAAGAAAAAACGATAAATGCTCGAGGTTACGCCTATGTAGCCATGGAAAACCAATTATTCCGAATATCTTATGAGTGGACTAGAGCATATCACTAAGAAATATATTTCACAGGTAAGTCTGTACAGTTTTTATTTTTACTTTTATTTTTAACCTTTTGATAATAAAAGCTAATTTGTTCGCTATAAAGTATTAAATTGGTATTCGATAAAATTAGGTCTTGCGACCGAAATTATTGATATCATACAAAAATTTACTACATCACTGCGAAATTTACCGTTTATTCTTAAGGTATAAATATCTTTAATCAATCAACTCAAAATATTTCAAAAATTCGTCATGAGTTAAACTAGGTTATGGAACCGAAATTACTTTACCGAAAAGAGGGGCGCATATTTTTGATAATATTTGATTGATTAAAGTGGGATAAAAGCCAAAAAGATTTTTAATTTTATTTTTACTTTTTTTTTAAAATTAATATTAAAATAATATTGTAAACTTTTTAAATTAATATATATTTAAAATTATAAATATTTGGAAAAATTAATATTTTTAATATAAGTTTGTATGTATAAAAACAAAAAATATAATATAAGTTTGGTGTGAATTTTTGAATTTATAATATGAATTTTTAATTTTATGCATTTTAAATTTAAGTTTGGTGTGAATTTAAAAACAAAAATTTAATTTATTTCGTTAAGTTAAAAATATGATTTTTAAAATTCGTCGTGAGTTGAAGACTAGGTCGTTGAACCGAAATTGCTTTACCCGAGGGAGGGACGAGAACTTTTATTATCATTATTTTTAATCTTATTGAATTAAAGTATGACAAAAACATTAAAAAACCCAAAAATCTTTGCTTTTAAAACCGCGCTTTGAATTGACAAATTTTAAAATTTTGTCGAGGGACGGACTAGGACATCGATCCGAAACGCCCTCATTCTAAAAGGAAAACAAAATTTTTAGAATTTAATTAATTAAATGTTTTAAAAAGTTATAAGGTTTTATAAAAAAAAATAAAATAAAATAAAAAAGGAAAACACCATTTATCATTCAGCAAACAAACGCCAATATGTTTGGAAACTTTGGTAAAATTTAATCATTTTTCTACGCTAATCTCCCTCAATAATTTAAATTGTTACCGATTTCTTGCAAATGAGGGCATTGCAAGATCTTAAGTGTGGGAAGGGGTTAAATTCTTTCGGATTTTAAAAATTTTTGATTTAAACACTTGGTTACCATTAAAAATACTAGTAACGTAGTAGTTGTATTAGAATCTAGTGCTCTCTGATAATAAAGAACAGCCCTAGTCTTATATACTGACTACCCAATTCTAGTAAAAAATTTTAAAATTTTCAATTAAATGAATTCAAAATCATGTTTATACATATTTATGATCGATAAAACTAGGTGTTAACACCGAAATTATTGTTACCTTGGAAAGGACATAAATTGAGAAACAAACCAAAATGTTAGAATTTATTTAAAATGGAATAGAGGACAATAAAAAGGCAAATAAAAGAAAATAAAAGCCAAGTGTGGGAAAATTACCAAGTTATCTTAAACATATGTCACATATTTCTGTAACAAATAATTGAAGATACTTTTGCTTTGGACTAATCTAATCAGTTTTACCCGATTTACTGTAATATATTTGAAAGAAAGATGGATCTACATGATGAATCAATTCCATCATTAAAAGGAAGTAAAGTCTTCCGAAAAAGAAACGCGCTTCTTGATTTAGGTAATGAAGTTGTCGTCCAGACCAGCTGTAGGTTGACAAAAAATCTAAAAAAGTCATCTCTAAAATCAGCAGGAAATCCACGGACCTCAGCATCAAACAGGGTCGCCAAGTGGTCAGACTTATCCTAACCATGAGAGGATCTGTCTTGTAAAATGGGGAGGACGTCGTGCAAATTAGCTGGATAAGACTAATGAATCAGATCCCCAGAAAGGATAATCTCCTTAAAAGATCAAAAATCAGCTTTTAAGACTGATATTACTCAATCTTAGAGATTGACCTTAAAGATTGAGAATTACAAACTCATGGAATTCGATGATATCTAAACTCGAGCTTGAACGAGAAAATATTTTGATCAAAATTACAAACCGATTTGTTTTCTGAAAACCCATTTTCAATGCGTTCATTAGCATTGAACGTAAAATCCTAGGAATTCACCTAGAATTCATTAGGTCACCTGAACCAAATCGGGTGTCAACCGTAAGAACGGTGGTTGCATAGCATGGTCAAAGATAGGACCTTGTGCCAGACCGAAAAATTATAAGGGTGAGCTTTACTATTGCTCCTACAAAGGATAGTAATTGCATCTGATACGTTATAGACCATAATTAAAAGCATGTCAGGGGACATTGCCTTAACAGTTGCTTGTTCAACGCTTTCCTTTACAACCGGACGATAGTTTATCGAAGGGTAATATACGGAGCAAGTAAACTGGACGTTTTGCTTTCCCAATACAAGGTTAGCAAGTGGGTAACACAAAACCACAAGTTTTGAGCTAAAATTTTCAAATCTGAAACCCACCAAACCCACAAAATGAATTTGCAAACACCGGTGAAGGGTTATTCTGGAAAACTTATCTAGGGTAAAAGCTAGATTTAATTTTCAAAAGATCAAATATTTTCATAAAGATCCAATTTCCTTAATGGATCTAAATTTTCATAGTCATGTGGGACTGTAAACCACATCGTTACTACCATTGTTTATACCGCCGTATAGAAATCACTGATGTACAAAGTGTGAAGAATAAAGAAGTGATTCTAGTATTTCAAGACTATATTGCTTGAGGACAAGCAACGCTCAAGTGTGGGAATATTTGATAATGCTAAAAACGAAGATATATTTCATAGCATTATCCCTCAAGAAAGACAAGCTTTTAGTTGCAATTGTTCTATTTACAAGTGATATTCGTTTAAATAATAAAAGGTGAAGACAAAAGACAGATTCGACGAATTGAAGACGCAAACGACCAAAAAGCTCAAAAGTACAAAGTACAATCAAAGAGGTTCCAATTATTAATGAGAAACGTCTCAAAATTACAAGAGTACAAGATTCAAAACGCAAAGTACAAGATATTAAATTGTACGCAAGGACGTTCGAAAATCCGGAACCGGGATCAGAGTCAACTTTCAACGCTCGATGCAACAGACTAAAAATTACAAGTCAATTATGCACATGAATATAATATAATATATAATTAATTCTCAAAATTAATATATATATTATATTATATTTAAAAACCGTCGGTATAAGAAAACAAGCTCATGTGAGCTGGAAATAGAGGCCATGCGATTGCCTGGCCTTGAAGAGTAGTTCCCATGCGATCCCATGAGCATCTTTTCCGGCCCACATGCCTATAAAAATCGCGTTTTTGGAGAACATAAAACACATCTTTTTCTCTTCATTACTCAACGTATTATATATATATATATATATATATATATATATATATATATATATATATATATATATATATATATATATATATATATATATATATATATATATATATATATTATAATTTTAATTTTAATTTTAATATTAATTCTAATAATAAGGGTGTGTTAGTGAATGTTGTAAGGGTGTAAGTCAAAATTCTGTCCGTGTAACGCTACACTATTTTTAATCATTGTAAGTTATGTTAAACCTTTTTAATTTAATGTCTCGTAGCTAAGTTATTATTATGCTTATTTAATACCGAAGTAATCATGATGTTGGGCTAAAAATATTAAAATTGGGTAATTGGGCTTTGTACCATAATTGGGGTTTGGACAAAAGAACGACACTTATGGAAATTAGACTATGGGCTATTAATGGGCTTTATATTTGTTTAATTAAATGATAGTTTGTTAATTTTAATATAAAGATTTACAATTGGACATCCCTATAAATAACCATATACACTCGATCGAACATGATGGGCGGGGTATTTATATGTACGAATAATCGTTCATTTAACCGGACACGGGAATGGATTAATAGTCTATGGAATTATTAAAACAGGGGTGAAATTATGTATAAGGACACTTGGCATAATTGATAACAAAGTATTAAAACCTTGGGTTACACGCAGTCGATATCCTGGTGTAATTATTAAACAAAGTATTAAGACCTTGTTACAGTTTAAGTCCCCAATTAGTTGGAATGTTTGACTTCGGGTATAAGGATAATTTGACGAGGACACTCGCACTTTATATTTATGACTGATGGACTGTTATGGACAAAACCCAGACGGACATATTAAATAATCCAGGACAACGGAAGTTTAAATAAGCATAATTCTTTTATTTTCATATTTAATTGCACTTTTAATTATCGCACTTTTATTTATTGTCATTATATTTAATTGCACTTTTAATTATCGTACTTTTTAATTATCGCAAGTTTATTTTATCGCACTTTTATTTATCGCAATTTCATTATCGTTATTTACTTTACGCTTTAAATTAAGTCTTTTATTTATTTAATATTTTACATTAGGTTTTAACTGCGACTAAAGTTTTAAAATCGACAAACCGATCATTAAACGGTAAAAACCCCTCTTTATAATAATAATATTACTTATATATATATTTGTATTTTTATAAATTAAAACTAATATAGCGTTAAGCTTTGTTTAAAGATTTCCCTGTGGAACGAACCGGACTTACTAAAAACTACACTACTGTATGATTAGGTACACTGCCTATAAGTGTTGTAGCAAGGTTTAGGTATATCCATTCTATAAATAAATAAATATCTTGTGTAAAATTGTATCATATTTAATAGTTTTTCCTAGTAAAATATAAGCTACTTCATATACGCCTCGCATAACATCAACAACTCAAAGTATATATATTTTTGGAATCAACCACAACCCTGTATTGCTAACTCCAACATTACTGCATATAGAGTGTCTATGGTTGTTCCAAATAATATATATACATGGGTCGATATGATATGTCAAAACATTTGCATATGTGTCTATGGTATCCCAAGATTACATAATATATTAGAATACATGTATAATACAATATAAGTTAGCTAGGATATGATTTGTATAGAATTGTTAATATTTCCCGTAGCTACAAAAATTAAAAAATATCCAATCTTGTTTTACCCATAACTTCTTCATTTTAAATCCGTTTTGAGTGAATCAAACTGCTATGGTTTTATATTGAACTCTATTTTTTGAATCTAAAAAAAAGTATAGGTTTATAGTCAGAAATATAAGTTACAGGTCATTTTTGTAAGAGGTAGTCATTTCAGTCGAAAGAACGACGTCTTGATGACCATTTTGAAAAACATACTTCCACTTTGAGTTTAACCATAATTTTTGGATATAGTTTCATGTTCATAAGAAAAATCATTTTCCCAGAAGAACAACTTTTAAATCAAAGTTTATCATAGTTTTTAATTATCAAACCCAAAACAGCCGGTGTTACTACGACGGCGTATGTCCAGTTTTACGATGTTTTTCGTGTTTCCAGGTTTTAAATCATTAAGTTAGCATATCATATAGATATAGACATGAGTTTAGTTGATTTTAAAAGTCAAGTTAGAAGGATTAACTTTTGTTTGCGAACAAGTTTAGAATTAACTAAACTATGTTCTAGTGATTTCAAGTTTAAACCTTCGAATAAGATAGCTTTATATGTATGAATCGAATGATGTTATGAACATCATTACTACCTCAAGTTTTGTAGATAAACCTACTGGAAAATAGACAAATGTATCTAGCTTCAAAGGATCTTGGATGGCTTGAAAGTTCTTGAAGTAGAATCATGACACGAAAACAAGTTCAAGTAAGATTTCCACTCGAAATAAGATTGTTATAGTTATAGAAATTGAATCAAAGTTTGAATATGAGTATTACCTTGTATTAGAAAGATATCTTACTGTAAATAAGAAAGATTTCTTGAGGTTGGATGATCACTCTACAAGATTGGAAGTAAGCTAGCAAACTTGGAAGTATTCTTGATTTTAGGAAACTAGAACTTGTAGAATTTATGAAGAACACTTAGAACTTGAAGATAGAACTTGAGAGAGATCAATTAAATGAAGAAAATTGAAGAATAAAAGTGTTTGTAGGTGTTTTTGGTCATTGGTATATGAATTAGATATAAAGGATATGTAGTTTTGTTTACATGTAAATAAGTCATGAATGATTACTCATATTTTTGTAATTTTATGTGATATTTCATGCTAGTTGCCAAATGATGGTTCCCACATGTGTTAGGTGACTCACATTGGCTGCTAAGAGCTGATAATTGGAGTGTATATACCAATAGTACATACATCTAAAACCTGTGTATTGTACGAGTACGAATACGGGTGCATACGAGTAGAATTGTTGATGAAACTGAAAGAGGGTGTAATTGTAAGCATTTTTGTTAAGTAGAAGTATTTTTATAAGTGTCTTGAAGTCTTTCAAAAGTGTATGATCTTTCAAAAGTGTATGAATACATATTAAAACACTACATGTATATACATTTTAACTGAGTCGTTAAGTCATCGTTAGTCGTTACATGTAAGTGTTGTTTTGAAACCTTTAGGTTAACGATCTTGTTAAATATTGTTAACCCAATGTTTATAATATAAAATGAGATTTTAAATTATTATATTATCATGATATTATGATGTATGAATATCTCTTAATATGATATATATACATTAAATGTCGTTACAACGATAATCGTTACATATATGTCTCGTTTCAAAATCATTAAGTTAGTAGTATTGTTTTTACATATGTAGTTCATTATTAATATATTTAATGATATGTTTACTTATCATAATATCATGTTAACTATATATATATCCATATATATGTCATTATATAGTTTTTACAAGTTTTAACGTTCGTGAATCACCGGTCAACATGGGTGGTCAATTGTCTATATGAAACCTATTTCAATTAATCAAGTCTTAACAAGTTTAATTGATTAACATGTTGGAAACACTTAATCATATAAATAACAATTTCATTTAATATATATATAAACATGGAAAAGTTCGGGTCACTACAGTACCTACCCGTTAAATAAATTTCGTCCCGAAATTTTAAGCAGTTGGAGGCGTTGACGTATCTTCTGGAAATAAATGCGGGTATTTCTTCTTCATCTGATCTTCTCGTTTCCAGGTGAACTCGGGTCCTCTACGAGCATTCCATCGAACCTTAACAATTGGTATCTTGTTTTGCTTAATTCTTTTAACCTCACGATCCATTATTTCGACGGGTTCTTCGATGAATTGAAGTTTTTCGTTGATTTGGATTTCATCTAACAGAATAGTGAGATCTTCTTTAGCAAAACATTTCTTCAAATTCGAGATGTGGAAAGTGTTATGTACAGCCGCGAGTTGTTGAGGTAACTCAAGTCGGTAAGCTACTGGTCCGACACGATCAATAATCTTGAATGTTCCAATATACCTTGGATTTAATTTCCCTCGTTTACCAAATCGAAAAACGCCTTTCCAAGGTGCAACTTTAAGCATGACCATCTCTCCAATTTCAAATTCTATATCTTTTCTTTTAATGTCAGCGTAGCTCTTTTGTTGACTTTGGGCGGTTTTCAACTGTTGTTGAATTTGGATGATCTTCTCAGTAGTTTCTTGTATTATCTCCGGACCCGTAATCTGTCTATCCCCCACTTCACTCCAACAAATCGGAGACCTGCACTTTCTACCATAAAGTGCTTCAAACGGCGCCATCTCAATGCTTGAATGGTAGCTATTGTTGTAGGAAAATTCTTCTAACGGTAGATGTCGATCCCAACTATTTCCGAAATCAATAACACATGCGTGTAGCATGTCTTCAAGCGTTTGTATCGTCCTTTCGCTCTGCCCATTAGTTTGTGGATGATAGGCAGTACTCATGTCTAGACGAGTTCCTAATGCTTGCTATAATGTCTGCCAGAATCTTGAAATAAATCTGCCATCCCTATAAAAGATAATAGAGATTGGTATTCCATGTCTGGAGGACTTACTTCAAATACAGTCGTGCTAACTTGAAAGGACCCATCCTAATCCATCCGGATGAAGTCCATATCGATTATAAATGATTCACAACAGTTGATTACATCGCGAGGTACTTGACCTCTATATGATACATTTTACAAACATTGCATTCGTTTTGAAAAGACAATCTTTCATTTCATCTAAAGTTGACAGACATGCATACCATTTCATAATATATCCAACTATAATTGACTTAATAATGATCTTGATAAACTCAACGACTCGAATGCAACGTCTTTTGAAATATGTCATGAATGACTCCAAATAATATCTTTAAAATGATCAAATGCACAGCGAAAGATTTCTTTCGTACCTGAGAATAAACATGCTTTCAAGTGTCAACCAAAAGGATGGTGAGTTCATTAGTTTAACATAAATAATCATTTCATAATTTTTAATAGACCACAAGATTTCATATTTCCATTTCATAAACATACGTCCCATGTATAGAGACAAAAATAACATTCATATGGATTGAACACCTGGTAACCGACATTAACAAGATGCATATATGAATATCCCCATCATTCCGGGATCCTCCTTCGGACATGATATAAATTTCGAAGTACTAAAGCATCCGGTACTTTGGATGGGGCTTGTTGGGCCCGATAGATCTATCTTTAGGATTCGCGTCAATTAGGGTTTCTGTTCCCTAATTCTTAGATTACCAGACTAAATAGGGGCATATTCGGTTTAATAATTCAACCATAGAATGTAGTTTTAAGTACTTGTGTCTATTTCGTAAAACAGTTATAAAAGCAGCGCATGTATTCTCAGTCCTAAAATATATATTGCAAAAGCATTTAAAAAGGGATTAATGAAACTCACCATACTGTATTTTGTAGTAAAAATACATATAACAAAACTGAACAATGCAGGGTTGGCCTCGGATTCACGAACCTCAAAGGAGTAGTTATAAAAAAATGCCCAAGTCCGGGTTTGAACCCGCGACGTCCCGCTAACCCGATAACGTCCTTAACCACTCCTCTAACCTCGCTTTTATGATTAAACTCAGATTTACATCTATATAACCCATCATTCCGTAACGTCATCTATCATTTCTCATAACCATTATCAACTAATTATCATCTCCATACTACCATCATTACCATCGTGATTTCTTATCATCATTATCATTCTTTCATAGACATGATCATAATAATGATCAACATTAATATCATTAACTCGTTAACATTGTCATTATCTAATCCTCTTCATCACCTAATCATCATCATCGTACCTTCATTATTATCCTAACCACGATTATGAATCATCATCATCAACTTCATTAAACTTCTCGGTCCATTTAGCAAAATCAAAACACAAGCCCAACAATCAGATAACGGCCCAATAAATAGCCCAACATGGTCACGGCCCAGTTAGTTAATTTTTGAATTCGATGCAATATAATAGAAGACTTCACTATCTAAAGCCATATTAATGTATATTATTTTATTTTCATCTCCTACTTTATCTATCTTCCATTATCAACATTAATCATTATCATAAACATCCTATGATCATACTCGCCATCATCATTTACGATCCTCATCATAATTGTATCATCATACATAATCATCATCTCCATCCTAACTATATCATCATCACATACACCGCATGTCACCATCATTATATTGTATTTCAGTCCTCATATAGAAGACATCGTAAAAAAAAAATAACAAATGGAAAATGGCAGCAGACTAGTAGTCGAGCTAAATGGTCTTGAACATGGCTCATTCAACATAAACACATCGGCCCAAAGTATAACAAGAAGGTTTACGGCCCATCACTTACATCAAGCTCGATAATCAATTAAGCCTAAGTACAAATGTGAAATTTCTTTTTATGTTGGGTGGCGGTTTTAAAAGGAAACAGATAAGATAAAGTCGACCTATAATAATACCCATACTACCCTACAAATTGACATCTATTTGATTCCTTCCTTGTCACTTGCAAGTCGACAGGTTGTAAACAAGTGGACTTTGGATCCCCTTTTAAAATTATCAACTTTATCATCTTATCCCTCATTCATAGTTTAATAGAATCAAAATAATAAAAAAATGCAGTTGCGTATCTGTAGCAGTCCAAAAGAAACAGAAACAGGTTTGTTGATGTTCTTGTTGGTTTGAGGGTTCACGAAAGAGAAACATCAATCTTGATTGAATGGGACCGAAAGTATGTAGCAGTAAATAATAATATCATGGTGTTGGTGGTAGTTTGATCTAGCTCAAAACAGGTTAGAAAGAAACAAATAATAAAAGCATGGTTGTGGTGCTTGTATTGTGGTTACGGTTTAGATAGAAAAGAAAAACGAACGCAGCAGTGGTCTTCAAGGGGGTGTGTGTGGTGACGTTTTAAAGGTGTTGTAAGGTGATGATAGTTAACAGAAATCAAGTGTAAAATATAAAGAAATAGATTCAAATAATATTAATAGTAGAAACAATTAGATGATGGTTATGGTCTTGTTTGCGTAAGTTGATCCTGAAAACGAAAACAGTAAGGTTGCAGCAGAAATTTGTGAGGGTGATGGTGATAAAGAATCAGAAACAGTAACGTAGCAGGTGTGGTTGAGTGAAAAAGGTGGTGATTGATGTTTGATGGTGATTAAAACAGGAGAGGATCGAGCAGTGGTATGTGGTATGGTTGGGTGAAGACAGAAACCAAATAATAGCCAAAGGTGATCAATGGAGAGTGATGAAGGTGGTGACTTGGTTGTTGATGATAGGAAGTTTGGAGTGTAACCCGGACATTAGTAAATAGAAACAAGTTGGTAGTTTTGTGGTGGTCTTAGGCTGTAGCAAATGGGACGATCAGTAGTAAAAGAAACGTGTAATAGTAGTGGAGGTTGAAGGGATTATCATAGAAGAAGAAAGAGAGAGGTTGAAATATTCAATTCCTCTGTGTGCATGATATAGATATATGAGGAAACATTTTGGCCTCATGACCACACAACAAAATTTGGTAATACGATTTGCAATATGTAAATGACAAGGATCCAGCTCATTTACTTTGACAAATGGGATCCTACATTTAAACGTGTCAAAACAATTAAGCCATCACTCCTTTTGTTATCTTCCCACCGACGGTTTTATTTAACAATGATATTATACATATATATATTTTATAGAGAACTTTATTAAATATATGAATTGGATTTAGTACAAAGAATTTTACCTACTTATTTTATTTTTACTATACTTTATTTATATATAGTTATGTTGTAAATAATAATTATTATAATATTATATTTTTATTTAATTTTACATAATTAATTTTGATAACAACAACATATAATATTTCAAATTATATCTCCAATTATTATTATATATAAATATATATGTATATATACACACATATCTATTTACAGTTAATTGTTCGTGAATCATCGGGAATGGTCGAACGTCAAACGAATATATGAAACAGTTCAAAATATTTGTGACTCAACATTACAGACTTTGCTTATCGTGTCGAAATCATATAAAGATTAAGTTTAAATTTGGTCGAAAATTCCCGGGTCGTCACAGTACCTACCCGTTAAAGAAATTTCGTCCCGAAATTTGAGTGAGATGGTCATGGCTAACAATAAAAATGTTTTCATGACGAATATGAGTTGGTAAATAGAGTTTTATCATCATTGAGTAACATGGATAAAACAATTCAATTATTTGAAGCGTACGAGTGAAGCTATCACAAAAGATTGAGATAGAGATTTAATTTTTGATGTAGTCATGGTAAATTTTCGGGATTCAAGGGATTTAGAGAAAATCTTCATAATAAGATTTGATTCTTCGGTAATGAAGGAATTTAAGATCCTCTTTGCTTAAATGCGATAATCCATTTCGATTGCTCTGTCGGATATTTCACTATAAATCCACCCTCTTCATTTCCTTATTTTCACAGCTCACATCTTCTATTCTTTCTTTCTCGCCTCATACTTTTGTTTTCTCTTCTCAACTTTAAATTAAGCGAATAATGGTCCAGAATTCGTAGATATGAATTTTCGAATGAACATGACTACTGTTTTTAAGAGAGAGATTGTAATAGGAAAATTTTGATTTGTTAAATTACCAGAATTCAATAGGAAAGATAGAATTATTAAGAAGATATGTTCTTAATATGTTTGGAGATTAGGTAGAATGTAAGAGTCGTGTACATGGCACATGATGATGTTATAGTCTGTGAATCATCACGTTTCATTAGAAACTCAGCATGACTTACTATAATATAATCAAGTTGATCAAGTGTCATTATATTATACTAACTCATGCATCAATTTCCAACACTACTTCAAAATCATTCATAATTCAACTTCAAATTTTTCCGAATTTAGAAACTAATATAGTTTCCTTTTTGATGTAACAATGATATCACGAAGAGGTAAATAGTTTCAGATAAGAATAGTTATGAAAATATCTTCAGAAATATCGAAGATATTTATGATGAAAGATACGATGATATCTTGGAATTTCTAATATCGATGGATGATGAAGAAGATTTATCCGTAAGGGTTTAGATTCGGAAGTAAGGTATTCGCTAAAGACTTCATCAGAAATAGAATCATTTGGATTCTTTGAAGTCAAACTTATTCTTTGTGATTTGTCCATGGCTTCCTTCATAGTTTAGCATAATTCGCTTTTCGGTACTAATTTTTCTATTGAATGTTTCCAATATAATGATACACAGGAAGCACGAGGAGGTATATAATTTCGGACGAGAATATTTGTGAAAATATCCTCAGAAATATCGAAGATATTGATGATGATATTTTGGAATTTCTAAGTTCGATGGTTGATGGGGAAAGATTTTCTGCAAGATTTTAACATGAGTACGGAGCAAGATATTCATTGAAGGTTTCATCGGATCCAGAATTACCTGGATTCTTTGAATATATGGTATGGTCCTTGTATTTGTCCTTGGTCTCCTTTGTGGTTAGCTCAATCCGTTTTTCAGTTCCAACTTTTCTGAGCTTTTCCAACATACTATTATTTATTATCAAACTTTCGATGATTAAGGTCGTTTACGGTTGTCTATGGTTTCTGCTGCTTCATTCAGCTTTTTCAACATTCAGAGTATTGATTTGTGACTGAGTGCTTTTTAAAATTTCAGAGTGAGAGATCATAATTCTAAGAGATAAATGTCATACATATAACTGTTGATGTAGATATGCTGTGAGTTTTTAAAGTACTGATTGCTGATTTCTGGTAATTGTTATGGCAATTCTCGTTTCAAGATGCGGATGAGTACATGATGAGACTTCAATATATAAATATAGTGATTTGTCGGAGAGTTTTAAGCCAAGGAGCGACGAGGTTACTAGTACATCTGCTGGTAATATGGTGGAATATAGTAAGAGGTTCCCCGGTAACAATAAAAGAGTACACATATAAATCAAGGTTATAATAAGGTTGTTTCGAATGAAAAGTCAAAGATGACTTGCTGGAGCTGTGACAAAATTTGCTAATTTGGAAAGGGATTGCAAAGTTATTTTGGGTAATAATAATACTAAGAAATTATCATAGCTACGTTTTAAACGTTTACTCAGTTGCTGAGAGTTTTTAGGTGAATAGTTTTATGCATCAATCTTTTCTTCCGTAGATGAAATGCGGTTGGTTCATCCTCTCGATTGAGGTGTTTTAATAAATCATGAGAAGTTTGAACACGGATTGTAATCGTCAAGATACAAATGAGGTTTAAGATGAAATCAAGTGGCAAACTTGAAGAAATGTTTAGTTTCATATGTTATAATCTATATTTTAATTCATTTTAATTATCCAATGTTATTAGTCCACAGTCGATAGTCCACAGTTGATAGTCCACAGTTGATAGTCCAATAATTCATATATAATTTAATATATAATACTCGAATTAATTAATACGTATCGTGACCCGTATACGTCTCAGACTCGATCACAACTCAAAGTATATATATTATTATAGAATCAACCTCAACCCTGTATAGCTAACTCCCGCATTACTGCATATAGTGTGTCTATGGTTATTCTAAATAATATATATAGATGGGTCGATATGATATGTCAAAACCTTGTATACGTGTCCCGATATTTAAAGTGCGTAAAATAAATATAGAAATTAAATAATGATAAATAAAGTGCGTAAAGTAAATAACAGAAATTAAATGACGATAAATAAAATTGTGAGAATGTAAATTGCGATAATTAAATTGCGATAGATAAAATGTAATCAGTTAGCTAGGAATAATTAGCTAGGAACAGTTAGCGTGGATTCTTAACAAAATTTCTCATGGTTAATTTGTTTGTTCCTAACAAATTTTATTTTGTCCAATGTTTTCTTCATTATGCCACTTGTTGGATTATGATAAATTAAAATCCAAATATGAATTTGAATAAAAGTGGTTATTCTGCGGTGAACGGATACACATATCGGTGAATGTAAGTAGGATAGTAAATGACTGTTGAATCAACTTCGAAGAATGTACAGTGTAATTTATTAATGTGAAATCTGAATATTCCTCGGGTATTACCTACCCGTTAAAATATTTTCACGATTAACACTTTGTACGAAAGAATTTTTAATTACAATCTTTATGAAAACATATATACATATATATTTTCTTCAGATGTAATCATGGATTCATTGAGTTAATATGATATTAAACTCATTTGATTTACCGTTAGAACTAGAATATATAATCTCTAAAACATTAGAGATTTCATAATCGCCATGTCGAACGAAGATAAATGATGTAAAATGATAGGTAGAATGATGATTATGCTCGGGGTATATAATGAGATGTTGAGGAATGTGATATTGAAACTTGGGTTGTTGGTGGTACTGATATTGATGTTGGTGGTACTGTTGGTGCCAGTGATGTTGCTGAAGCTGGTAAATTTTGCACCATATTTTTTTCCAAGACTATAACTCGGGCGCGAAGTTCGCTGACTTCTTGTATTACTCCGGGATGATTGTCAGTCAGAACGAGCAGATGAATAAGGTTCAAAATTGTGAATAGAATATAATCTTATCGAGTTACCCTGAAAATGAGACTGAAAATGGTGTCTCGAACAGGTTCGCCGGTAAACGCTTCAGGTTCATTGTCAAGAGGTGAATTCGGTTGGTGGAAGGGATCGCCTTCTGCGCGTCTCCATTGATTAAGTCGACTACGAATCCATCACATGAATTGGGGATGGATGATTGGTTGATTCATTCTGGTGATGTTGCTTCCAGAGCTTAGATGACTATCCATTCGGAATAACTATCGGGATAACTATCGGAATAGCTGTCGAAATCCGTGGGACTTGAACTAGTTGAAGGATTCATCTCGTACGATCAGATGAAGGATTTTCGATAAGAAATAGATTATAGGATGTAGATTAGTACCCTGCAATACATAATTTACATATGCATATATAATACTATAATCCCATAAGTTACGGAGGAATCTACGGAAACTGTCAGGCAAAGGTAACAACAACAGACATGCTAAGATATGAATTTATCTATACATTCTCTATGCAATAGTGGCAGTAAGACGTCTCTAGACTTTAAGGATGATAAATAAGTAATTTTCGACATGAAATGATAAGCAAAACTATTGACATGCAGACACGGTCGAAGTCCAGACTCACTAATGCATCCTAACGACTTATCAGTTATACACACTAATGCAGACCTGGTTCGCTAAGACCACCGCTCTGATACCAACTGAAAGGACCCATCCTAATCCATCCGGACGAAGTCCATATCGATTATAAACGATTCACAACAGTTGATTACATCGCGAGGTACTTGACCTCTATATGATACATTTTACAAACATTGCATTCGTTTTGAAAAGACAATCTTTCATTTCATCTAAAGTTGACAGACATGCATACCATTTCATAATATATCCAACTATAATTGACTTAATAATGATCTTGATAAACTCAACGACTCGAATGCAACGTCTTTTGAAATATGTCATGAATGACTCCAAATAATATCTTTAAAATGATCAAATGCACAGCGGAAGATTTCTTTCGTACTTGAGAATAAACATGCTTTCAAGTGTCAACCAAAAGGTTGGTGAGTTCATTAGTTTAACATAAATAATCATTTCATAATTTTTAATAGACCACAAGATTTCATATTTCCATTTCATAAACATACGTCCCATGCATAGAGACAAAAATATCATTCATATGGATTGAACACCTGGTAACCGACATTAACAAGATGCATATATGAATATCCCCATCATTCCGGGATCCTCCTTCGGACATGATATAAATTTCGAAGTACTAAAGCATCCGGTACTTTGGATGGGGCTTGTTGGGCCCGATAGATCTATCTTTAGGATTCGCGTCAATTAGGGTTTCTGTTCCCTAATTCTTAGATTACCAGACTAAATAGGGGCATATTCGGTTTAATAATTCAACCATAGAATGTAGTTTTAAGTACTTGTGTCTATTTCGTAAAACAGTTATAAAAGCAGCGCATGTATTCTCAGTCCCAAAATATATATTGCAAAAGCATTTAAAAAGGGATTAATGAAACTCACCATACTGTATTTTGTAGTAAAAATACATATGACAAAACTGAACAATGCAGGGTTGGCCTCGGATTCACGAACCTCAAAGGAGTAATTATAAAAAAATGCCCAAGTCCGGGTTTGAACCCGCGACGTCCCGCTAACCTGATAACGTCCTTAACCACTCCTCTAACCTCGCTTTTATGATTAAACTCAGATTTATATCTATATAACCCATCATTCCGTAACGTCATCTATCATTTCTCATAACCATTATCATCTAATTATCATCTCCATACTACCATCATTACCATCGTGATTTCTTATCATCATTATCATTCTTTCATAGACATGATCATAATAATGATCAACATTAATATCATTAACTCGTTAACATTGTCATTATCTAATCCTCTTCGTCACCTAATCATCATCATCGTACCTTCATTATTATCCTAACCACGATTATGAATCATCATCATCAACTTCATTAAACTTCTCGGTCCATTTAGCAAAATCAAAACACAAGCCCAACAATTAGATAACATATTCAATGCAATATAATAGAAGACTTCACTATCTAAAGCCATATTAATGTATATTATTTTATTTTCATCTCCTACTTTATCTATCTTCCATTATCAACATTAATCATTATCATAAACATCCCATGATCATACTCGCCATCATCATTTACGATCTTCATCATAATTGTATCATCATACATAATCATCATCTCCATCCTAACTATATCATCATCACATACACCGCACGTCACCATCATTATATTGTATTTCAGTCCTCATCTAGAAGACATCGTAAAAAAAAATAACAAAAGGAAAATGGCAGCATACTAGTAGTCGAGCTAAATGGTCTTGAACATGGCTCATTCAACATAAACACATCGGCCCAAAGTATAACAAGAAGGTTTACGGCCCATCACTTACATCAAGCCCGATAATCAATTAAGCCTAAGTACAAATGTGAAATTTCTTTTTATGTTGGGTGGCGGTTTCAAAAGGAAACAGATAAGATAAAGTCGACCTATAATAATACCCATACTACCCTACAAATTGACATCTATTTGATTCCTTCCTTGTCACTTGCAAGTCGACAGGTTGTAAACAAGTGCACTTTGGATCCCCTTTTAAAATTATCAACTTTATCATCTTATCCCTCATTCATAGTTTAATAGAATCAAAATAATAAAAAAATGCAGTAGTGTATCTGTAGTAGTCCAAAAGAAACAGAAACAGGTTTGTTGATGTTCTTGTTGGTTTGAGGGTTCACGAAAGAGAAACATCAATCTTGATTGAATGGGACCGAAAGTATGTAGCAGTAAATAATAATATCATGGTGTTGGTGGTAGTTTGATCTAGCTCAAAACAGGTTAGAAAGAAACAAATAATAAAAGCATGGTTGTGGTGCTTATATTGTGGTTACGGTTTAGATAGAAAAGAAAAATGAACGCAGCAGTGGTCTTCAAGGGGGTGTGTGTGGTGACGTATTAAAGGTGTTGTAAGGTGATGATAGTTAACAGAAATCAAGTGTAAAATATAAAGAAATAGATTCAAATAATATTAATAGTAGAAACAATTAGATGATGGTTATGGTCTTGTTTGCGTAAGTTGATCCTGAAAACGAAAACAGTAAGGTTGCAGCAGAAATTTGTGAGGGTGATGGTGATAAAGAATCAGAAACAGTAACGTAGCAGGTGTGGTTGAGTGAAAAAGGTGGTGATTGATGTTTGATGGTGATTAAAACAGGAGAGGATCGAGCAGTGGTATGTGGTATGGTTGGGTGAAGACAGAAACCAAATAATAGCCAAAGGTGATCAATGGAGAGTGATGAAGGTGGTGACTTGGTTGTCGATGATAGGAAGTTTGGAGTGTAACCCGGACATTAGTAAATAGAAACAAGTTGGTAGTTTTGTGGTGGTCTTAGGCTGTAGCAAATGGGATGATCAGTAGTAAAAGAAACGTGTAATAGTAGTGTAGGTTGAAGGGATTATCATAGAAGAAGAAAGAGAGAGGTTGAAATATTCAATTCCTCTGTGTGCATGATATAGATATATGAGGAAATATTTTGGCCTCATGACCACACAACAAAATTTGGTAATACGATTTGCAATATGTAAATGACAAGGATCCAGCTCATTTACTTTGACAAATGGGATCCTACATTTAAACGTGTCAAAACAATTAAGCCATCACTCCTTTTGTTATCTTCCCACTGACGGTTTTATTTAACAATGATATTATACATATGTATATTTTATAGAGAACTTTATTAAATATATGAATTGGATTTAGTACAAAGAATTTTACCAACTTATTTTATTTTTACTATACTTTATTTATATATAGTTATGTTGTAAATAATAATTATTATAATATTATATTTTTATTTAATTTTACATAATTAATTTTGATAACAACAACATATAATATTTCAAATTATATCTCCAATTATTATTATATATAAATATATATGTATATATACACACATATCTATTTACAGTTAATTGTTCGTGAATCGTCGGGAATGGTCGAAAGTCAAACGAATATATGAAACAGTTCAAAATATTTGTGACTCAACATTACAGACTTTGATTATCGTGTCAAAATTATATAAAGATTAAGTTTAAATTTGGTCGAAAATTCCCGGTCGTCACATAACTTCTCCATCTTGTCATCTTCTCTTATTGGCAGGAAGTGTACTGATTTGGTGAGACGATCAACTATTACCCAAATAGTATCAAAACCACTTGCAGTCCTTGGCAATTTAGTGATGAAATCCATGGTAATGTTTTCCCATTTCCATTCCGGGATTTCAGGTTGTTGAAGTAGACCTGATGGTTTCTGATGCTCAGCTTTGACCTTAGAACACGTCAAACATTCTCCTACGTATTTAGCAACATCGGCTTTCATACCCGGCCACCAAAAATGTTTCTTGAGATCCTTGTACATCTTCCCCGTTCCAGGATGTATTGAGTATCTTGTTTTATGAGATTCTATAAGTACCATTTCTCTCATATCTCCAAATTTTGGTACCCAAATCCTTTCAGCCCTATACCGGGTTCTGTCTTCCCGAATATTAAGATGCTTCTCTGATCCTTTGGGTATTTCATCCTTTAAATTTCTCTCTTTTAAAACTCCTAGTTGCACCTCCTTTATTTGAGTAGTAAGGTTATTGTGAATCATTATATTCATAGATTTTACTCGAATGGGTTCTCTGTCCTTCCTGCTCAAGGCCTCGGCTACCACATTTGCCTTCCCCGGGTGGTAACGAATCTCAAAGTCGTAATCATTTAACAATTCAATCCACCTACGCTGCCTCATATTCAGTTGTTTCTGATTAAATATGTGTTGAAGACTTTTGTGGTCGGTATATATAATACTTTTGACCCCATATAAGTTGTGCCTCCAAGTCTTTAATGCAAAAACAACCACGCCTAATTCCAAATCAAGCGTCGTATAATTTTGTTCGTGAATCTTCAATTCTCTAGACGCATAAGCAATTACTTTCATTCGTTGCATTAATACACAACAGAGACCTTGCTTTGAGGCGTCACAATATATCACAAAATCATCATTCCCTTCAGGTAATGACAATATAGGTGCCGTAGTTAACTTTTTTTTCAATAACTGAAACGTTTTCTCTTGTTCATCCTTTCATTCAAATTTCTTCCCTTTATGCGTTAATGCAGTCAAGGGTTTTGCTATTCTGAAAAAGTCTTGGATGAACCTTCTGTAGTAACCAGCTAGTCCTAAAAACTGGCATATGTGTTTCGGAGTTTTCGGGGTTTCCCACTTTTCCTTTGCTGGATCCACCTGAATACCTTCTTTGTTCACTATGTGACCGAGGAATTGAACTTCTTCCAACCAAAATGCACACTTTGAAAACCTAACGTACAGTTTTTCTTTCCTTAACATCTCTAGCACTTTTCTCAAGTGTTCTTCGTGCTCTTGATCATTCTTCGAGTAAATAAGTATGTCATCGATGAAAACAATGACAAACATGTTAAGATATAGCCCACACACTCGGTTCATGAGGTCCATGAACACAGCTGGTGCGTTAGTGAATCCAAATGGCATAACCATAAACTCGTAATGACCGTAACGTGTCCTAAAAGCAGTCTTTGGAATATCATCCTCCTTCACCCGCATTTGATGATATCCAGAACGTAAATCGATCTTCGAATAAACATACGAGCCTTGTAATTGATCAAATAAGTCATTGATTCTCGGCAGTGGGTAGCGGTTCTTGATGGTAAGTTTGTTCAACTCTCGGTAGTCGATACAAAACCTGAATGTACCATCTTTCTTCTTGACAAACAAAACAGGAGCTCCCCACGGTGATGTGCTTGGTCGAATGAAACCACGCTCTAAAAGTTCTTGTAATTGGCTTTGAAGTTCCTTCATTTCGCTAGGTGCGAGTCTGTATGGAGCACGAGCTATTGGTGCAACTCCCGGTACAAGGTCTATTTGAAATTCAACGGATCGGTGTGGAGGTAGTCCCGGTAATTCTTTCGAAAATACATCGGGAAATTATTTTGCGACGGGAATATCATTGATGTTCTTTTCTTCGGAATTGACTTTCTCTACGTGTGCTAGCACAGCATAGCAACCTTTTCTTATTAGTTTTTGTGCCTTCAGGTTACAAATAAGATTTAACTTTGCGTTGCTCTTTTCTCCGTACACCATTAAGGGTTTTCCTTTTTCTCGTATAATGCGAATTGCATTTTTGTAACAAACGATCTCTGCTTTCACGTCTTTCAACCAATCCATACCGATTATCATATCAAAACTCCCTAACTCTACTGGTATCAAGTCAATCTTAAATGTTTCGCTAACCAGTTTAATTTCTCGATTCCGACATATATTATCTGCTGAAATTAATTTACCATTTGCTAATTCGAGTAAAAATTTACTATCCAAAGGCGTCAATGGGCAACTTAATTTAGCACAAAATTTTCTACTCATATAGCTTCTATCCGTACCCGAATCAAATAAAACATAAGCAGATTTATCGTCAATAAGAAATGTACTCGTAACAAGCTCCGGGTCTTCCTGTGCTTCTGCCGCATTAATATTGAAAACTCTTCCACGGCCTTGCCCTTTATTATTCCCCTGATTCGGGTAATTTATAATAATGTGGCCCGGTTTTCCACATTTATAACAAACAACGTTGGTATTACTTGCTCCGACACTATTCGTTTTGGCATTACTTGTTCCGGCATTATTTACTCCCTTAGTTCTGTTAAACTTTGGTCCGTAGACCTCACACTTTGTCGCGCTATGACCATTTCTTTTACACCTGTTGCAAAATGTCGTGCAAAACCTCTGGTGATTTTCTTCACACCTATGACATGGCTGTTTTTGGTTTTTGTTGCCGTTGTTGTTATTGAGGTTGTTGTTGGGATTGTTATTGTTGTTGAAACGGTTGTTAAAATTGTTGTTGTTGTTGGGATGTTTGTTGTAGTTATTGTTAGGATTGTGGTTATTGTTGCGATTGTTGTTGCGGTTGTTGGGATAGTTGTTGCGATTGTGGTTGTAATTGTTATTGTTGTTGTACTGGTGACTCTTGTCACCGTTTTCCTCCCACTTCCTCTTGAGTTGTTTCGTGTTGGCTTCTTCGGCCGCCTGCTCTTTAATTCTTCCCTCAATCTGATTTATGAGTTTACGAGCCATTCGACTTGCCTTCTGTATAGAAGCGGGCTCGTGTGAACTTACATCTTCTTGAATCCTTACTGGTAACCCTTTTACAAACGCGTCGATCTTCTCTTCTTCATCTTCGAATGCTCCCGGGCACAATAGGCACAACTCTGTGAATCGTCGTTCATATGTGGTAACGTCAAACCCTTGTGTTCGTAACTCTCTAAGTTCTGCCTTGAGTTTATTGACTTCGTTTCTAGGACGGTACTGCACGTTCATCAATTGCTTGAATGCCGACCACGGTAGTGCGTAAGCAGCATTTTGTCCTACCTGTTCAAGATAGGTGTTCCACCACGTTAACGCAGTACCTGTGAAGGTATGCGTAGCATACTTAACTTTGTCCTCTTCAGTACACTTACTTA
The DNA here is from genome assembly GCF_046630445.1 of Rutidosis leptorrhynchoides. Classification (NCBI taxonomy): domain Eukaryota; kingdom Viridiplantae; phylum Streptophyta; class Magnoliopsida; order Asterales; family Asteraceae; genus Rutidosis; species Rutidosis leptorrhynchoides. The sequence continues at coordinate 127,072,440 of NC_092341.1, forward strand.
TGGCAAACACCGATTTGACTTTCTCGGTCTACCGTTTCAATCCAATTGCTCCTTTGGTTCCATCAAATTCCAAAGGTTTGCATGCAGTGAATTCTTTGTAGGCGCATCCTACACAATTTCTTGCGCCGTTAGCTGCATTGCTAGATTCAGCGTTATTGTTGGTATGTAGCGCAACCTGTACTGCGGCTATGTTTGCAGTAAGAAAGGTACGAAATTCCTCATCGTTCATATTCATGGTGTGTCGAGTAGTCAGTGCCATTTCCTTCAAAATAGACAACTGAATTGAGTTAATCATACAGAATATTAAGAGTAGTGAATAGTATTTCGTAGCATAATATGAACTCATTTATAAAAGCTTTTTCTTCATATTAGCGTTTTATAAGTTTAAATTCGGATACTACCTACCCGTTAAGTTCATACTTATTAGCTAATATACAATTCAACTACTACAATTCCATATGAAAAACTAATTATAATAATATATCAAATACAATTATTCTTCAAACTTACAACTTCGCTATATTACATATAACATGAAATATAGTACACTATGATACAGGACAGTTTTGAAGATAAATCTAGTTAATACGCAAGTTGTTCAGCAAAGGAAATAAAGACACGTAATTCATAAGTCCAGAAATAAGTCATGCATTCTGGTTTTACTAAGACGAATTCCCATCCTCGGTCTTGTGGAAAATAACCGTTATGACCATTGGCTAGGCAGCATGTTGTAACGTCGTCAAAAGGACGAGGGTTTAGTAATGTCCAACAGCCCCGTAATAATCTAAAAACCTTGTTTCTCACCCCAACCACTGAATCTGTCACTTGTGGGAATGTTTTATTTAAAAGTTGCAACCCAATGTTCTTTTTCTCAATTTGATGAGAAGCGAACATTATTTACCCGTAAGCATAACATGCTTCTTTATGTTGCATGTTAGAAGCTCTTTCTAACTCACGAAATCCTATGTTGGGATATGTTGAGTCAAAATAGGTTCTTAACCCGTAGCGTAAAATTGCATTTGGGTTCCCCGCATTTAACGCTTTAAAGAAAACACGGCGTAACTTACGGTCTCCCCAATGTGATATACCCCACCTATCAAAGGAAAGCCTTTTATAAACTAAGGCATTTCTGGAAAGTGTTTCGAATGTTTGACAAGTTAATTTCGCCATAACTAAATGTGCTGATGAATTCTGACCGACTCTAGACAAGATTTCCTCAATCATATCCTCTGGTAGGTCTTCTAAAATATTCGTTTGTCTACCCTTAACGTCAATTTTGTTTTTATACGATAAAATAGATAAGGATTAGATTCGTAATAACAAACAATATAAGCAATTTTTACATAGAACCTAAAAGTACAAGCACACTACAATACATTTATTACACAACATGCTCACACCCCTTTAATCTGAATCACTGGTTTCTTTTTCTTCGGACTTGGTTCTTTTTCCTAATCTTCTAGGGATATATGATGTTCCTCTAATACGAGTCGTCGTTTTCCACATTGGTTTAGAAAAACCTGGTGGTTTAGAGGTTCCCGGGTCATTGTTACATTTTAGGAAATACGGATGTTGTCGATACATATAAAGTTCATCGTGGTTGGAATCGGGTTTCTCTATTTTTATATCTTTTCCCTTATTATTTTCTTTCGCTTTATTAAATTGGGTCGAGGTAATTTCTATAACATCATCGGAATCCTCATCGGGATCCGATTCATCGAAAAATTGGTAATCTTCCCAATATTTTACTTCCTCGGCGGAAATACCATTGACCATTATTAACTTTGGTCCGTTGGTTGAGGATTTTCTTTTATTTAATCGATTTACTATAGGTATCAATATTTCTTCCTCTGGAACCTCTTCTCCTTCTGGTTCCTCCTCTTCCGATTCCTCCTCTTCTGGTTCCTCTTCTTCCGGTTCCTCCTCTTCCGGTTCCTCTTCTTTCGGTTCCTCTTAGGGAATTTGTGAATCTTCTCAAAATATATTCGACTCTTTATTATTATTAAGTGAATCAATGGGATTTGCACTAGAGGTATACATCTATCACACAATATCAAACACGTTAAGAGATTAATATATCACATAATATTTACATGTTAATAATATATAGTTTCCAACAAAAAAAATGTTAAGCAATCGTTTTTTTTTTTTTTTGAAGAAAAACACGGTCGAAGTCCAGACTCACTAATGCATCCTAAAAAACTCGGTAAGACACACTAATGAAATTTTCTAGTTCTCTAAGACACACGCTCGGATACCAACTGAAATGTCCCGTTCATATTGATTATAAACGTTCCATATTAATTGATTTCGTCGCTAGGTTTTGACCTCTATATGAGACGTTTTTCAAAGACTGCATTCATTTTTAAAACAACCATAACCTTTATTTTATTGATAAAGGTTTAAAAAGCATTACGTAGATTATCAAATAATGATAATCTAAAATATATCGTTTACACACGACCATTACATGATGGTTTACAATAAGAATATATTACATCAAAAATAAGTTTCTTGAATGCAGTTTTTACATAATATCATACAAGCATGGACTCCAAATATTGTCCTTATTTTAGTATGCAATAGCGGAAGCTCTTAATAATCACCTGAGAATAAACATGCTTAAAACGTCAACAAAAATGTTGGTGAGTTATAGGTTTAACCTATATATTATCAAATCATAATAATAGACCACAAGATTTCATATTTCAATATACATCCCATACATAGAGATAAAATTCATTCATATGGTGAACACCTGGTAACCGACATTAACAAGATGCATATAAGAATATCCCCTATCATTTTGGGAAATCCTTCGGACATGATAAAAACAACATCGAAGTACTAAAGCATCCGGTACTTTGAATAGGGTTCGTTAGGCCCAAAAGATCTATCTTTAGGATTCGCTTCAATTAGTAGATCGGTTTACTAATTCTTAGGTTACCAAGCAAAAGGGGCATATTTGGCTTCGATCATTCACCCATATAATGTAGTTTCATTTACTTGTGTCTATTTCGTAAAACATTTATAAAACTGCATGTATTCTCATCCCAAAATATTAGATTTTAAAAGTGGGACTATAACTCACTTTCACAGATTTTTACTTCGTCGGGAAGTAAGACTTGGCCACTGGTCGATTCACGAACCTATAACAAATATGTAAATATATATCAAAGTATGTTAAAAATATATTTACAACACTTTTAATACATTTTGATGTTTTAAGTTTATTAAGTCAGTTGTCCTCGTTAGTAACCTACAACTAGTTGTCCACAGTTAGATGTATAGAAATAAATCGATATATATTATCTTGAATCAATCCACGACCCAGTGTATACACGTCTCAGGCTAGATCACAACTCAAAGTATATATATTTTTGGAATCAACCTCAACCCTGTATAGCTAACTCCAACATTACTGCATATAGAGTGTCTATGGTTGTTCCAAATAATATATATACATGGGTCGATATGATATGTCAAAACATTTGCATACGTTTCTATGGTATCCCAAGATTACATAATATATTAGAATACATGTATAATACAATATAAGTTAGCTAGGATATGATTTGTATAGAATTGTTAATATTTCCCGTAGCTACAAAAATCAAAAAATATCCAATCTTGTTTTACCCATAACTTCTTCATTTTAAATCCGTTTTGACTGAATCAAATTGCTATGGTTTCATATTGAACTATATTTTATGAATCTAAACATAAAACATATAGGTTTATAGTCGGAAATATAAGTTACAAGTCGTTTTTGTAAGAGGTAGTCATTTCAGTCGAAAGAACGACGTCTTGATGACCATTTTGAAAAACATACTTCCACGTTGAGTTTAACCATGTCTTTTGGATATAGTTTCATGTTCATAAGAAAAATCTTTTTCTCAGAAGAAAAACTTTTAAATCAAAGTTTATCATAGTTTTTAATTATCAAACCTAAAACAGCCCGCGGTGTTACTACGACGGTGTATGTCCAGTTTTACGGTGTTTTTCGTGTTTCCAGGTTTTAAATCATTAAGTTAGCATATCATATAGATATAGAACATGTGTTTATTTTATTTTAAAAGTCAATTAAGAAGGATTAACTTTTGTTTGCGAACAAGTTTAGAATTAACTAAACTATGTTCTAGTGATTTCAAGTTTAAACCTTCGAATAAGATAGCTTTATATCTATGAATCGAATGATGTTATGAACATCATTACTACCTCAAGTTTTGTGGATAAACCTACTGGAAAAGTGACAAATGGATCTAGCTTCAAAGGATCTTGGATGGCTTGAAAGTTCTTGAAGTAGAATCATGACACGAAAACAAGTTCAAGTAATATTTCCACTAGAAATAAGATTGTTATAGTTATAGAAATTGAATCAAAGTTAGAATATGAGTATTACCTTGTATTAGAAAGATATCTTACTGTAAATAAGAAAGATTTCTTGAGGTTGGATGATCACTCTACAAGATTGGAAGTAAGCTAGCAAACTTGGAAGTATTCTTGATTTTATGAAACTAGAACTTGTAGAATTTATGAAGAACCCTTAGAACTTGAAGATAGAACTTGAGAGAGATCAATTAGATGAAGAAAATTGAAGAATGAAAGTGTAGGTGTTTTTGGTCGTTGGTATATGGATTAGATATAAAGGATGTGTAGTTTTGTTTACATGTAAATAAGTCATGAATGATTACTCATATTTTTATAATTTTATGAGATATTTCATGCTAGTTGCCAAATGATGGTTCCCACATGTGTTAGGTGACTCACATGGGCTGTTAAGAACTAATCATTGGAGTGTATATACCAATAGTACATACATCTAAAAGCTGTGTATTGTACGAGTACGAATACGGGTGCATACGAGTAGAATTGTTGACGAAACTGAAAGAGGATGTAATTGTAAGCATTTTTGTTAATTAGAAGTATTTTGATAAGTGTCTTGAAGTCTTTAAGAAGTGTATGAATACATATTAAAACACTACATGTATATACATTTTAACTGAGATGTTAACTCATCTTTAGTCGTTACATGTAAGTGTTGTTTTGAAACCTTTAGGTTAACGATCTTGTTAAATGTTGTTAACCCAATATTTATAATATCAAATGAGATTTTAAATTATTATATTATCATGATATTATGATGTATGAATATCTATTAATATGATATATATACATTAAATGTCGTTACAACGATAATCGTTACATATATGTCTCGTTTCAAAATCATTAAGTTAGTAGTCTTGTTTTTACATATGTAGTTCATTGTTAATATACTTAATGATATGTTTACTTATCATAATATCATGTTAACTATATATATATATCCATATATATGTCATTATATAGTTTTTACAAGTTTTAACGTTCGTGAATCACCGGTCAACTTGGGTGGTCAATTGTCTATATGAAACCTATTTCAATTAATCAAGTCTTAACAAGTTTGATTTCTTAACATATTGGAAACACTTAATCATGTAAATAACAATTTCATTTAATATATATATAAACATGGAAAAGTTCGGGTCACTACACAAGCTCCAAAAGTAGTGTGACTGGAATGGATCAACCAATTAGTCATCACCTATTCTGGATGAATTGGGGATGGGTTCATAGCCTCCTTAATCATTGGAGACAAGAAGAAGGCGATCCTTTCCATCCACCACATTGCCCTCTTGACGAAGAACCTGAAGCACTTACCGGTGAACCTGTCCGAAACACCATTTTCTCTCTCATTTCCAGAGTATCTCGTCACGATTATATACTACATCAAATTTTAGATTTTATGTATCCGCTCGACCGAACTGACAATCACCCCGGTTTAGTAGAAGAAGTCAATGAGCTTCGCGCTCCGGTAGTGGCTTTGGAGAATATGGTGCAAAGGTTACAAACACTAGCAGCAACACCAACAGCATAACCAGTACCACCATCATCAACGCCAATAGTACCATTACCACCTCCAACCACAACCGTGTCGTAAACCTCAACTTTACAATCTATCCCACGAGCACCAATGTCATACGCTCTGTAGATACCAAGGAATACCAACAACAACAAACGATGAATTGTTGATTCATAACTTCATTGGAGAAACATTCTGCGACGATTATGTAGTCTCTAAAGTCTTAGAGATTATCTATTCTAGTCCTAACCATAAATCAGTTGAGTGAACCAAAATGATAGAAGGAAGAGTAGAAACTCTGACAAGAATGGTGTGTGATTTACAAGCTAGACTTGTTTTACCAACAGCATCAACAGTACCGTTAACATCAAAAGCACAGTCAGTGCCATCATCATCGTCAGAATCAGCAGCACCTGTAACATCACAAACTCCGTCAGTTCAAGAATCACGGTGGACATCATTTCGAATCAACAACAAGTATGTCATATCAACGAGTTATGAAGTATTAACTCATTTTCACTGAAGGATTTATATGAATATCTTACATATATAAATTTTTCAACCATAATAAATCTTTCCGTACTAAGCTGTTGTGTGTGAATCTTAACTACTCGGTTAATTCATATTACAAATATGCAATGATGTACGACCTTCGTCAGCAACTTAACCATCGTTAACCTCTGTTTTAAATTCAATGAATTTCATCTCATAATAAAACAAGTGTATCAATCAAATATATGTTTGGTTTTACGCTTTCATCATCGATGTACTCGAAACTTTTCAGATAACATCATTCGTACTTTACGAAATTCACAAGAATTCCACGAACACCAACATCACGCAAAGTATTAGTTCATAATTTCTAATATATTGAAGAAATACTTATGTAATTTCTAAAGTTTTAGGGATTACTCAATTCTAGTTTCAACCGTAAATCAATGAGTTAATTTAATATTAACTCATTAAATCTATGTTACATCTAAAGAAAATATACACAAATATATTTTTGTAAAGACTGTAACAAAATTCTTTTGTACAAAATATTAATTGTGAATTTGTTTTTTAACGGGTAGGTAATACCCGAGAGATATATAAATTCACAATTAATATGGTACATTCTCCGATTCTGATTCAGCAAATCATCCATTATACTTCCTACTTTCACAACAATATAAATTCTTTTATAGAAATCAAAACAACCATACTCATTCAAAATCTAATTACATATTCTGATTTTGAAATCTCAGAATTCAACTCGAGGTATAACCAAAATCATCACTCTTAAATCCTTACATTTTTCAAAGTTATACTTTGACTTCAAAACTGTGCTAGAACATCACATGTATATTAACGATTACAATCCGTGTTCAACCCTTCAAAATTTCCTGAAGACACTTCAAATAATGAGCAATCGAGATGATGATCCAACCACAAATTACCCACAGTTATATACCTGAAAAGCTCTCGAAAACAAAGTCATAATTTAACACGTATCCGCGTCAAATCCTTTGGCATTTATTAGCAAAAATAACCTTGCCATTTCTTTCTAAATTAGCCAATTTTGTCACAGCTCCAACAAATCAATTTCGACTTTTAATTTGAATAAGTCTTATTATAACCTTGATATATAAGTTGCCTTTCATCATCGATATTAGGGAACCGTCTATATTCTACCATATTAGCAGTAAACTTATCAGAAACTTCATTGATCTCTGACTTTTCGAAGAATCATTATATTCATTAAAACCCTATCATTTACTCATCAGCATCTTGTAACGAGAATTTCCATACGAATTAGCGGGAATTAGCAATCAGTACTTTGAAATCTCACAGCATGTCTATGCCAACAGTTATATGTGTATATATAACGTCTATCTCCTGGACATACATACTTTGAATGTGAAGTTTCTGAAAAACACCCTAAACTACGAACTAGTCCTCGAAAAGCTGAATGAAGCAGCAGAAACTGTAGACAACCGTAATAGTCAAAAGTTTGATGATCAAGGTTAGTGTATTAGTAAGTTCAGAAAAAGAGGAGTTTTGGAACTGGAAAACGGATTGAGCAAAGTATGAAGGAGGCTGTAGACAAATCACAAAGACTGAACCTGCCTTCAAAGAATCCAAATGATTCAGTATCTGCTGAAGTCATTAATGAATACCTTGCTCCTGACTCTAAACCCCTGAAAACAATACCCTTCATCATCCTCTAACATTAGAAATTATAAGATATCATCGTATCTTTCATTATAAATATCCTCCTATTTCTCAAGAAATTTCCATAATTATTCTTATCTGAAATCATTTACCTCTTCGCGCTATCTATATTACATCATAAAAGAAACTATTTTAGTTTTTGAATTCTGAAACCCTCAAGTTTAAAATAAGAATGTTTTTGAAGTAGTGTTGGGAACTGAAGCATGAGTTAGTATAATATAATGACACTTAATCAACGTGATTATATTGCAGTAAATTCATGCTGAGTTTCTAAATGGAACGTGATGATTAACAGATCATAACGTCATCATGTGCTATGTTACACGACTCTTGTATTCTCTTTAACCTCTAAAATATCAAGAAAATATTTCTTGATGATTAGGCCTTTTCCGAGGTATTCTAGTAATTTGAAAAGTCAAGATCGTATCATTACAACTTCCTTCTTAGAAAATTAACAATGTTCATTCCGAAATTCGTATCTGCGAATCTGGACCATTACAAGCGGTGCTTAATCGCAAGAAGAAGAAACGAAAGGACAAAACTCCCAAATAGAAATTGTGGTATAAATTGCAGTAAATAAAAGAGAGCATTAACTGGGGATGACAATGATTATAGAAGACAGAAGCAGGGACATCGAAATATAAGGGAAGATACAAAACCCAACAACAAACCAGAAGTTACAAACCGTATATATCGATACATATAGCAATATAAAGACATGGAAGAACTAAAAACACTATAAAACTAAGAGTAAAGAAGAAGTAAATAGATTCTTCTGGAGGTAGATGAAAAAGAAGAACGGCAGATATGAAAGTGAGGAGTATATCGAGAATTAGCACTGGATGGAGCATATTGACGAATACTTTAAAAATATGAGTTGAGGGAGAAAGAATATAAGGTGTGAGTTGTAAGGAAACGAAGGAGGTGGATTTATAGGAAAATCTCCGACAGAGCAATCAAAATGGATGATCGCATTTAAAGCGGATCCTAATTTTCTTAATTAAATCTTGTTACTAAGATTTTCTCCAAATCTCTTGAACTTCGGAAATTAACCTGTCTATGTCAAAAGATATGACGAAACTATACCCTTCTCATTTTACTCTTTTGCGATAGTTTCACTAATACTTTTCGCGTAATCAAATTGTTTTATCCATATTATTCAATAAAGATAAAACTCTATTTATCGACCTATATTCGTCATGAAAACATTTTTATGGTTAGTCATGACGACCACGATCAAATTTCGGGACGAAATTTCTTTAACGGGTAGGTACTGTGATGACCAGGAAATTTCCGACCAAATTTAAACTTTAATCTTTATATTATTCTGACACGATAAGCAAAGTTTGTTAAGAATTTTAAACTGTGTTCATACATTCAATTAACCTCGACCAAGTTTCGACGATTCACGAACCAATACATAAATGGATATGATTATATGTATATAAATATATATATATATATATATATATATATATATATATATATATATATATATATATATATATATATATATATATTATAACTTGAAAATATTAACAAAGTATTAAACGTATAATACTATACATGAACGTATTTGTTTCAATATGTTTATCGACGGAATTAGAAGATAATATCAAATGATTGATTTATCGGATACATTGTATGATTGCGAGTCTCTGTTGAGAGATCCAATTTGATTTAGAAAAACCTTTCTTTTTAACGGTATTCAGAAAATGGTAAAGTGATTAGCATATAAGGACAATGTGTCAAATATCGAGTGTTAGACAAAAGCTAGTGGAAGACTAAATTGCATATTAATCAAATTGATGAAATTTTCAAATGTACGAAAATGCTTTTCGATATAATAGAACTTATTTATTTAAAATGTCTTTGATTAAATAAACCTAGGTTGGAATATTGGTTGTTATATATGTAAACAACTTGCAACGTCTATTACAAACGTGTTCATTAAATATATATGTTTTCAAATTAGTTTAGTACACGATAGTAACTCTCGTTTAGTAATGCGATTGATATTTAAAAGGCTAATACATAAATGAATTGTATCTATTTAAGTTTTCAAATGAAAACGTTATGAGTTATAATATTTTTCTAAACGATTTTAAAATGAACTTTGAAATATATTTAGTTTTGAAAGACTAAATATTATATCATTAGGTAAATATTTCAAACATATATATTATATATAAAATTACAATTCTAAATAAAAAAAATATATTTTTTAACTTGGTCATAAAACGTTTGATTTAAAAATATACATTTTGATAAACAACGAAACCTTGATTCATAGAAACAAATGACCAAAACACTCAAATGAATAAGTTACACTTTGAGTGGGATCGTTTTTCATTGATTAAGTATTACGCTCGAGAAACCAAAACAGAGACACTAGTCGAGTGACAACGTACGAGACTTCGGAACAAAAATTACATTTTTACTACGCACGTAAATATAATATAATATATAATTAATTATATAAATTAATTAAATAAATATAAATTATATATAATAAGGGTGTCGGCATGGAAAATAAATGGAGACCAGCTGGAATCGAGCTCCATTCGATCGCATGGGCTCTCCACACTACAAGCATGCGATCGCATGGAAGGTAAAGTGTGGTCAAGTCCCTTTTAAAAGTCGAACGTACTCATTTCTGATTCATATTTCTTTTCTTCTTTCATTAATCTATTTCTATATATTACTCCGTATAATTATTATATTTATTTTATTATTCATTAATATTATTAAGGATTGATTATAAATCTTATGATATTAATATTAGTAGTATTATTATTAGTAATATACATAAAATATTACGACGAGGTTCTGCTCGCGTGATTTCAAAAATGAGTTTTTCGAGTAGGATAGGGTTAAGGAAATTAAGGGTTATAGCTATGGAGGTGATGGGTATGGTTCATGGGTATGCTCGTGAGGTCAATCTAGTGTTTATCATCTCCGTTGCGTCTACGTACCTTTCCTGCAATATTGAATCTCAATATTGATACGTGAGCACTCATAACTTAACTTTTATATATTAATAGTGTAACCCTGACTAGTGCTCGAGTAAATAGGATTATGCATGCTTGTACTTTTGATATTGTCATTAGATAGGTTATGTTGAATCCTGAATTAGTTACGTATGTGGTTAAGATAAGGTATAAGATATGTATGTCGTTGGAAAGCTAGCAAAAAATTAAGAACTTTTCATTTAGATATCGAATGGTTTTGATGAACGGATTAGAAGATATCGTTAATTGAATTATCTTTAATTTTAAAAGTATTATTGTTAAAATGATTATCGTTATCGTTATCGTTATCGTTATCATTAACGTTATCGTTATCGTTATTGTTATCGTCGTTATTATCGTTATTATTTTTATTATCTAATAATCAATATTATTATTATTATTATTATTATTATTATTATTATTATTATTATTATTATTATTATTATTATTATTATTATTACTATGATTATTATTATTATTATTATTATTATTATTATTATTTTTATTATTATTAATATTTTTAAAATAATTAATATTTTTATCAAAACTATCATTTTATTATTTTTATCATCATTATTATTATTAAAAGTATCATCAATATTAAAACTATCATTTTTATTAAAATTATCATTTTAATAGAAATATCATTGTTATTATAAAATATCATTATTATTATCATTTTAGTATTATCATTATTAAAAATTTATCATTTTGAATAGAGTTATTACTTTTATAAAATATTATTATTATTACAATTAATATTAAAAAGTATCGTTATTATTAAGATTATCATGATTAGAATTACCATTTTATCATAATCATTAGTAAATATAAATATTGTTATTATTATTATTATTATTATTATTATTATTATTATTATTATTATTATTATTATTATTTTATTATTATTATTAAAAATAATTAATATTATTATTATAAAATAGTGCAACTTTACTTCTTATTATTATTATCAATATTATTTTATCAAATATGTGATACAAAGATATTTTCACCATACGTAATATAATTACGTTAATAGTACAAACTACTATATATTTATGATTTTGAGTAAACTGTATAAATTTTATTACTTGAGATATATAAAAGTATATTTTTATCATAAATAAACTTTAATATAACTTTTTATTTATTAATAAATGGTTTGTATTATTTACTATAATAAAATCTGATAGATATATTCAAATATATAAAATGACTATATTTATGTTATACAATTTTTTTTATGTCATTTTGAGTCAAATTGACTTGTGTTGACTTTTGCATATTAGTCTCGAGCATTAGGATTGTAATACACTATAACCTGACCTAAATTGCTATACAAATTTTGACCAACATATAAATATATACATTTAATTTAGGTTCGTGAATCCGAGGCCAACCTTGCACTTGTTCAATGATGTTATATGTATTTTTACTACGAAATACAGTATGGTGAGTTTCATTTGCCTTTTTGCCCTTTATATTTTTGGGCTGAGAATACATGCGAATTTTTTATAAATATTTTACGAAATAGACACAAGTAATCAAAACTACATTATATGGTTGAATGATCGAAGCCGAATATGCCTCTTTTTGCTTGGTAACCTAAGAATTAGTAACCAGTCTACTAATTGACACGAATCCTAAAGATAGATATATTGGGCCCAACAAACCCCATCCGTTGTAGCGGATGCTTTAGTACTTCGATGTTTTTTTATCATGTCAGATGGATGTCCCAAAATGATGGGAATATTCTTATATGCATCTTGTTAATGTCGGTTACCAGGTGTTCAATCCATATGAATGATTTTTGTCTCTATGCATGGGACGTATATTTATGAGAAATGGAAATGAAATTCTTGTGGTCTATTAAATTGATGGAAATGAATGATTATGATAAACTAATGAACTCACCAACCTTTTGGTTGACACTTTAAAGTATGTTTATTCTCAGGTATGAAAGAAATCTTCCGCTATGCATTTGCTCATTTTAAAGATATTACTTGGAGTCATTCATGGCATATTTCAAAAGATGTTGCATTCGAGTCGTTGAGTTCATGAAGATTATTATTAAGTTAATTATAGTTGGATATATTATGAAATGGTATGCATGCTGTCAAATTTCGTTGTAAAGAAAGATTGTCTTTTAAAAACAAATGCAATGTTTGTAAAAGGTATCATTTAGAGGTCAAGTACCTCACGATGTAATCAACTATTGTGAATCATTTATAATGTATATGAATGGGTCCTTTCACAATCATCAGCTCCTTATCAGCCCATGTGAGTCATTAAACATGTGGGAACCATCATTTGGCAACTAGCATAAAATATCTCACAAAATTACAAAAAATATTATAAATCATTCATGAATTATTTACATGAAAACAAACTTACACATCCTTTATATCTAATCCGTATACCAACGACTTAAAACACCTACAAACACTTTCATTCCTCAATTTTCTTCATCTAATTGATCTCTCTCAAGTTCTACCTTCAAGTTCTAAATGTTCTTCATAAATTCTATAAGTTCTAGTTTCATAAAATCAAGAATACTATCAAGTTTGCAAGATTACTTCCAAGCTTTCTAATCCAATCCAAGTAGTCATCTAAGCTCAAGAAATCTTTCTTATTTATAGTAAGATATATTTCTAATACAAGGTAATACTCATATTCAAACTTTGATTCAATTTCTATAACTATAACTATCTTATTTCGAGTGGAAATCTTACTTGAACTTGTTTTCGTGTCATGATTCTACTTCAAGAACTTTCAAGCCATCCAAGAATCCTTTGAAGCTAGATCAATTTTTATAACTTCCATTAGGTTTACCTACTAAACTTGAGGTAGTAATGATGTTCTTAACATCATTCGATTCATATATATAAAACTATCTTATTCGAAGATTTGAACATGTAATCACTAGAACATAGTTTAGTTAATTCTAAACTTGTTCGCAAATAAAGTTAATCCTTTTAACTTGACTTTTAAAATCAACTAAACACATGTTCTATATCTATATGATATGCTAACTTAATGATTTAAAACCTGGAAACACGAAGAACACCGTAAAAACGGACATACGCCGTCGTAGTGAAATCGGGGGCTGTTTTGGGTTAAAAAAATAAAAAGTATCTTAATCTTTGAATTGGAAGTTTATTTTCTGGAAAAATGATATTACATATGAACATGATACTATATCCAAAAATCATGGTTAAACACAAAGTGGAAGTATGTTTTTCAAAATGGTCATCAAGATGTCGTTTTTCAACGGAAATGACTACCTCTTTAAAAAATGACTTGTAACCTGTATTTCTGACTATAAACTTATACTTTTTATTTTTAGTTTCAAAAATTTCATTTCATTATGAAACCATAGCAACTAGAATCACTCAAAACGGATTTGAAACGAAGAAATGACGGGTAAAAAAAAATTTGGATAAACTTGCTAGTTTTAGCTACGAAAATTTTGTAACAAATCTAGACTAAACATATCCTAACTAATTTATAGTGTATTATACATATTATGTAATCTTGGGATACCATAGACACGTATGCAAATGTTTTGACATATCATATCGATCCATGTATATATATTATTTGGAACAACCATAGACACTCTATATGCAGTAATGTTGGAGTTAGATATAAAGGGTTAAGGTTGATTCCAAAAATATATATACTATGAGTTGTGATCTAGCCTGAGATGTGTGTACACTGGGTCGTGGATTGATTCAAGATAATATATATCGATTTATTTCTGTACATCTAACTGTGGACAACTAGTTGTAGGTTACTAACGAGGACAGTTGACTTAATAAACTTAAAACAGTAAAACGTATTAAAAATGTTGAAAATATATTTTGAACCTACTTTGATATATATGTACATATTTGTTATAGGTTCGTGAATCGACAAGTGGCCAAGTCTTACTTCCCAACGAAGTAAAAATCTATGAAAGTGAGTTATAGTCCCACTTTTTAAATATAATATTTTTGGGATGAGAATACATGTAGTTTTATAAATATTTTACAAAATATACACAAGTACGCAAAACTACATCCTATGGTTGGATTATTAAACCGAATATCCCCCTTCAAGTCTGGTAACCTAAGAATTAAGAAAATGGCCCCTAATTGAAGCGAATCCTAAAGATAGATCTTTTGGGCTTAACAACCCCCATTTAGGTTATGGATGGTTTAGTACTTCTAGATTATTATACAGACGAGAGGTTCTGTTTTGGGGATATTCTATGCATTATGTTAATGTCGGCTACCAGGTGTTCAACATATGAATGATTTTTATCTCTATGCAGTTTGCGAAATGCCTGATATGAGATGTGCTATAAAAATGAAATCTTGTGGTCTATTATTATGATTTGATAATATATAGGTTAAACATATAACTCACCAATATTTTTGTTGACGTT
Organism: Rutidosis leptorrhynchoides; assembly: GCF_046630445.1. Classification (NCBI taxonomy): domain Eukaryota; kingdom Viridiplantae; phylum Streptophyta; class Magnoliopsida; order Asterales; family Asteraceae; genus Rutidosis; species Rutidosis leptorrhynchoides. The sequence goes on from NC_092341.1 coordinate 127,087,996, forward strand.
TTAAGCATGTTTATTCTCAAGTGATTATTAAGAGCTTCCGCTGTTACATACTAAAATAAGGACAAGATTTGGAGTCCATGCTTGTATGATATTGTGTAAAAACTACATTCAAGAAACTTATTTTGATGTAATATATTCTTATTATAACCAATATGTAATGGTCGTGTGTAAATGGTATATTTTAGATTATCATTATTTGATTATCTACGTAATGCTTTCTAAACCTTTATCGATAAAATAAAGGTTATGGTTGTTTTAAAAATGAATGCAGTCATTGAAAAACGTCTCATATAGAGGTCAAAACCTCGCGACGAAATCAATTAATATGGAACGTTTAAAATCAATATGAACGGGACATTTCAATATTACTTTAAGAGATTATAGAAAAGAGGAAGCTATGAGATATCAATGTGTGATCGATGTCTATCATGCCTGCCTCAACAGAGGTAATGATGCTCAAAGCTCGAACCAAGCTCATGCCAACTGAATCATGTCCGATACTGTTTTGCTAGTTTGTATTTTGTTTTTGATGATGTATTTATATATGTGAGAGACTCTGGATATGCTTTGATGTTAAACTGATATTACTTTTGGACTTATATGTATTTCACGAATGTTTACAATATGTTCTAGGTCCTAGGGGGAGTTATTGATGCATTTTCTGTAAGTCCCTAGACATCTATCCTATGTTTGTGATTAGTACTTCAGTTTATGGGTTACCATGAAGGCTCGTTTTTCCTATATGTGTTTATATGTGGTTAAAGGTACTGCAGGAATGCGATAAGGAAGTTTGACTATATTAGACTCAGTCAGACATACGAGTGAAGCCTCACTCGTATGCCTGATAAGATCATATGCATGAGTGTGCTGAGCTGAGTCACAAACCTAATCTGTTTACACATACACGAGTGAGTGATCAATCGTACAGCTGAGTCGGCCCACTCATACGAGTGAGGTCTGACTCGCGCGGTTGACTCAACAGGAGGGGTATATAAGTGTTCATGTTCTTCATTTTAGGTTAAGCCTCTCATTACACACACATCACTCAGATCTGGTAACCTGTCTGATTCTCTCTCAAGCTAAATCACTCAAGAGATGAATAATAGCTCTAGGTGTTAATCTAATCACACATCCATTGTTGTGGTTTGACTTAATTAATCCCAAAAAGCATTTCATATTCACTAGAGGGTTTGATTCACTAATTCCCCCATTGTGTGAGTTAAATCTGTTGATTTCGAAGTTCCTAGTCATGTTTCATCAACATGAGAATGCGAAATTGATTAAGGTTCTGAAATCACATAAGAAGGAAACTACTTGGAAGATTTCCGACATAAAAGGGATCAGTTCAAACTATTGCACCCACAAGACCTTCATGGAAGATGATTTCAAACCATCAGTTCAGAGGCAAAGAAGGTTCAATCCAATGATTCAAGAAGTCTTCAAGAAAGAAGTAATCAAACTTCTGGACGCCGTTTTGATCTATCGTATTTTTGATTCGCCATGGGGAAGTCCTATTCAAGTGGTACCCAAGAAAGAAGGAATGACCGTAATCAAAAATGAGAATAATGAACTTATTCTAACACGGGAGGTAACCGATTGGAGGGTTTTCATAGATTATCGTAAACTAAATGATGCAACCCGAAAAGATCATTTTCCACTTCCGTTCATTGATCAAATGTTGGAACGCCTATCAGGAAATGAGTTCTATTGTTTCCTTGACAGTTTTTTCATATACTTTCAAATTCCCCTCTATCGAAAGGACCAAGAAAAGACAACCTTCACATGTCCTTATGGAAACGTTGCCTATCGACGCATGCTCTTTGGGTTATGCAATGCACCTGCTACATTTCAGAGGTGTATGGTAGTTATATTCTATTACATGATCGAACGTTGTATAAAAGTCTTCATGGATGACTTCTCCATCTTTGGTAGTACCTTTAAGTCATGCCTTTATAACCTTGACAAGATGCTCACCCGGTGTGAAGATTTGAACTTAGTTCTAAATTGGAAAAATGTCACTTCATGGTAAAAGAAGGAATCATAAGATATCAAAGTCAGGAATAGAATTCGACTAGGCTATGATTGAAACCATAACCAAACTTCAAGAACGTACCACAGTAAAAGTTGTGAGGAGTTTCTTTAGACATGCCGGATTTTACCGACATTTCATCAAAGATTTTTCAAATGTCACGCGACCTATTACTCATCTCCTCGGGAAGGAAGTTCTGTTTGTATTTAATGAAGAATGTGTTCAAGCTTTCAACTATCTAAAGGAACAGCTCACACATACACCCATCATGATAGCTCCTGACTGGAGTTTACCCTTTGAGATCATGTGTGATGCGAGTAACTTCGTAGTTGGAGCTGTACTAGGACAACGGAAGGATAAGCATTTCCATCAAATCTATTATGCCAGCAAAACCTTCACCGGAGCTTAAGAGAATTACACCACTACATAAAAGGAGTTACTAGCAGTAGTTTTTGCCTTCGACAAATTCTGTTCCTATCTCATCCTGTCCAAAACTACGGTTTACACAGATCATTCAGCCCAAAAATATATGTTTACTAAGCAAGACCCTAAACCAAGACTCGTATAATGGATCTTACTCCTTCAGGAATTCGACATCGAGATTAAAGATAAGAAAGGAGCAGAGAACGTCACAGCAGATCATCTTAGTCCTTTGGAGAATTCGGCGATGGAACAACTTGTTGAACAAGATATTAGAGACAAATTTCTGAAAGAACAGGTTATGAGCTTATGACAAGCTAACATATGATCACAATTCACTGATACCCTTAGGTACGCTGACATAGCCAACTACGTAGTTGCCAGAGTAATGCAAAAAGGAATGAGCACATCCCGAAGATGGAAGTTCTTTAGGGATGCTAAGTACTACTACTGGGAAGACACGTACCTGTTCAGAATTTGCCCTGATCAGATAATCAAGAGATGCGTAGATGAGAAACAAGTAACAGGGATTCAGTGACGACCCGAAAATTTTCGACCAAATTTAAACTTAATTCGTATTTGATTTCGACACGATGAGCAAAGTCTTTAATGTTGAGTAACAAAGTTTGTAAACTATATTCATAATATCATTTAACCTTTGACTACTTTCGAACGATTCACGAACAACTAATTTGTAAATAGATATATATAATTTTATTTGAAATATTATTTGAAATAATATATGATTTAATTGTTGGAAATAAATATATAAAATAATATCAGTGTATTTAATATTATTAATTTAATATATAATATAAAGATATGCATATAATTATATATATATATATATATATATATATATATATATATATATATATATATATATATATTATAAAAAGAAATATTATATATTGTAATTGTTATAATTAATGTTGAAAAATAATAATAATATATAATAATTATTATTTAAAGAGTATATATATATAAATAAAGTATATAGAATATATATTTTGTGATTTCGAAGTTATTTAATAAACGACGATAACCCTCAATTGTCATTCGATAGATAGTAAACAAGTTAAAAAGGAAATTATGTAATTTTAAAATAAATGGTGATCCGAAAATGGGTTTTATATATTATAGGCTTAGTAAAAATGTATGTAGGATCTATTTATTAAATTTTAAAACTTTTTATATTTTACTTGGGATTGGGAGTGAATAATTAATGTAATTTTTATTTAATAGTTAATAATCAAATTTTATACTGTAGTGACCAAAATAAATAAAACTATTTAATTTAAAAATATGGAATTTTTCTGAAGACTTTTTATCCGACACTGATTAACAATGGAGTACAATATAATACCCCTATTACACTGTCGGTAACTAACAACCAAAACTTCGCCTACTTTACTATTTTAAAAACAGTTTAAGTTAGAAATTTTGGTACGTTTCTTTTGTCTTTCCATACCACTGAATCCATTATAATATGAGAAATATTTCAACTATCATTGACATATATATATATATATATATATATATATATATATATATATATATATATATATATATATTCTGAGCTATGAAACAATTACAAAAACCCATCACCAAGAATCCGATTGCTTATGTTTTCTGTTCACCATCAACCAACAACACATGCCGCCACCTTCCACCGGACCACCGGCAACCACCACCACACGCCACCTTCCATCTCTCACTCTTTTCTCTCTCTCTAAAATTTTCCTTCGTGAATCGTGAAAACCGTTAACCATGAATTACCTTCATCATCTTTCTTTGCTACCAACCGGTTCACCACCATCACTCGTCATCAAACCAACTTAACCACCATCTTCTTCTTCGTTGAAACCACAAACTCTAGTGCTCACCACCTTCTTTCTTGGTTTATTTATCGTAGAAAACCACTTCACCCTCCTTCACTCCATCACCACCTATATCACCACAACACCATTGTTGTTGCTAACTACTTTCTGTTTTAGATAATCGATCAAACACCATCAAACACCAACCACTACCACGGCCTGCAACTGATCGAGCTTTTAGTTTATTAATATAATGGACCGTTTAAAGGAATTAATTAAAAACATGTGGATTAATAAAGTACTGGACAACCTATTATATTTGATATGGTGAAGAGTTCCCACGTGGGGAACAAGTGGACTAGTTGGCCGATTACATGGGTCATGATTATGGAGTTATTATTTTTTTTTCTTCTCTTAAAATATTGCAGACGTTTTATATTTATTTTGGGGCCGTGAACTTTCTTATTATAACTTGGGCCAATCATAATTTTTAATTAGACTTATATCATTTTGGGCCTCATCTTTTTATTTAATTAAAAGATTGATGGATGATGATGTTTTAAATGATGGTTTGGAGATGATGAACGAAGGAGATGGTGACGTTGATGATTTCTTAATGATGATAAATAGAGGTTATGATGAAGGTGATAGTGATGATAACAAGCATGATGTCATATGATGATGAGAGAAGACGATTACGATTATGATCATAATGAAGTTACATGTAGATGATGATGATGATGGTCACGAGTTTTATATGATGATCGATGGTTATAATAATCGATAATGCTAACGAGAGTGATGTTGATAACGAGTCGTAATGATAATGAATATGATATGATTATGATTATGTTATGATAAGATTATGATGATCATAATTATGAAAGAATGATGATGATGGTCATTTATGATAACCATGATAGATATTAGAATAAGTTAAATATGATGATGATGATGATAATGGGTATGATGATGATGATTACGGGTATGATTCAGGGGTATGCTCGTGAGGTCAATCTAGTGTTTATCATCTCCATTGCGTCTACGTATTTCTTGCAATATTAAATCTCAATATTGATACGTGAGCACTCATAACTTAACTTTTATATATTAATAGTGTATCCCTGACTAGTGCTCGAGTATTTAGGATTATGCATGCTTGTACGTTTAATATTTTCTTTAGATATATTATGTTGAATCCTGGATTAGATACATATGCTACTGAGATAGGGTATATGATATGCATGCCGTTGAAAAGCTAGCGAAAAATTAAGAACTTTTCATTTAGAACTCGAATGGTTTCGATGAACAGATTAGAAGTTATAGTCAACTGAATTTTTATATTATTGTTAAAATGATTATTATTACTATCGTCGTTATTATCGTCGTTATTATCATTATCTAATTATTATTATTATTATTATTATTATTATTATTATTATTATTATTATTATTATTATTATTATTATTATTATTATTATTATTATTATTATTATTATTATTATCATTAATACTTGTTAGAAGTATTAGAAGTTATAGTCAACTGAATTTTTATATTATTGTTAAAATGATTATTATTACTATCGTCGTTATTATCGTCGTTATTATCATTATCTAATTATTATTATTATTATTATTATTATTATTATTATTATTATTATTATTATTATTATTATTATTATTATTATTATTATTATTATTATTATTATTATTATTATTATTATTATTATTATTATTATTATTATTATTATTATTATTATTATTATTATTATTATTATTATTATTATTAATATAAGTATTATTATTAAAAAAATTATTATTGTCATTAAAATTATTATTGTTATTATCATTAAAAATTATTATTAATATTATCATTATTATTATAATTATTAGTATTATCATTAATACTTGTTAGTATCATTATAATTAAAACTAATATTCGTATCATCTAATTATTATGATTGTTATTATTATCATTATTTTGAATGCGATATAAAAGAGTACTAAAAGCTATTAAACGAATCGATTAGGAAATAATGAGTATAAGTATCATGATGAAATAAAAATATTGTAAGTTATTGATTTATATAAAAATATCATTTTCACTATTATTATTATTATTAAATGTATTATTAATATTAAAACTATCATTTTTACTAAAATTAATAATTTTAATAGAAGTATCATTGTTATTATAAAATATCATTATTACTATCATTTTAGTATTTTATTTATTATTTTATCAAAATAACATTTTTAGTAAATATAAATATTGTTATTTTTATTAGTAGAATAATAATTATTATTATTACAAAATAATACAACTTTTACTTACTATTGTTATTATCGATATTATTTTATCAAATAAAGATGTAATACAAAGATATTTTTCTACGTGTAATATAATTACATTAATAATACCTATCATATTATTTTTATGATATTAAATGAACTTTATAAATCTTATTACTTAAGATATATAAAAATATATTTTTATTATACAAATTTTAATATAAAATTTATTTATTAATAAATGAATTATAGTATTTACTCTAATAAAATCTGTTAAAAATATTTAAATATATAAAACGACTATATTTAAACTATATAATAATCATGTATAAATTTTGGAAGTCATTTTGGCCAAGATGACTTTTGTTGACTTTTAGTCTCGAGCATTAGGATTGTGGTACACTATGACTTGACCTAAATTGTTAGACAAATATTGACCAACATATAAATATATATAATTAATATAGGTCCGTGAATCCGAGGCCAACCTTGCACTTGATTAATGCCATCATATGCTTAATTATTACGAAATACAAAATGGTGAGTTTCATTTGCTCCCTTTTTAAATGCTTTTGCAATATATAATTTTGGGACTGAGAATACATGCGCTGTTTTATAAATATTTGACGAAATAGACACAAGTAATCAAAACTACATTATATGGTTGGATTATTAAACCGAATATCTCCCTTCAAGTCTGGTAACCTAAGAATTAGGGAAATGGCCCCTAATTGACGCGAATCCTAAAGATAGATCTATTGGGCTAACAACCCCCCATTCAGGTTATGGATGGCTTTAGTACTTCGAGATTATTATATACAGACGAGAGGTTCTGTTTGGGGATATTCTATGCATTAAGTTAATGTCGGTTACCAGGTGTTCAATCCATATGAATGATTTTTATCTCTATGTCGTGCGAAATGCCTGATATGATATGAGATTATATTTTATGAAGAATGGAAATGAAATCTTGTGGTCTATTAAAAATGATGAAATGAATATTGATGATAAACTAATGAACTCACCAACCTTTTGGTTGACACTTTAAAGCATGTTTATTCTCAGGATTGAAAGCAATCTTCCGCTGTGCATTTGCTCATTCTAGAGATATTACTTGGAGTCATTCATGACATATTTCAAAAGACGTTGCATTCGAGTCATTGAGTTCATCAAGATTATTACTAAGTCAATCATACTTGGATATATTATGAAATGGTATGCATGCCGTCAACTTTCGATGTGATGAAAGTTTGTCTCTTAAAAACGAATGCAATATTTGTAAAATGTATCATATAGAGGTCAAGTACCTCGCGATGTAACCTAATGTAATGTATTCGTCCAGATGGATTTGGACGGGTCGCTTCAGATTCTTCACCAATGTCATCACGGACTGTTAGGACCCCAAAAGTTGTATAGTGTTAATGTGAAATAAGCTTAATAGAAAGTTTCTTAGAAGAGGGCTATATAAGGAACCTAAGTAGTCCTAATTAGATAGCCATTGCATTGTAACCGAGTTTAAGAAGCTGTGGAATACAAATTGTACCGATTCTCTCTAATACCGAATATGTTCTAACCTTACCGAGTCTCACTCAATCTTATCAATTTTTCAATTCTCACCATGATCTGACCTATCATTTGGTATCAGAGCGTCCAGGGAGTGATATTACATCACTATATCGATCCAGAGATGGAAGATTATAGAATCTGATCACATTCGGTTTAGTTGAATCACATTCGCTATCATCGAAAGTGATAATCTGAAGTTCAGATTCTTGTGATAAGTTCAGCGAAGATTAATTAGGTGTATTGGAACGGGTATCAATTATTGTAACAGCTTTACAACAACAATTATGAATATTCAAGCTTATGTTTAGAGTTCATTGCTAAAACTCTCGGTATTGATCATTTTGAGCTTGATTTTGTGTTTAAATGAAGATCAGAGGATTCAGTAGTGTTCGTGAGGTGTTTAATCACAAATTTGAGGTTCAATTTCATCAATTCATCAATCTTTGGTGATTTGATCCTCATTCGGTATCGTAACTCCCATACCAAGTCTACTTCAAAGTTGATAATTCAACTTAAGTGTTGCAGATTGTGGTGTATTAGTGATTATATCACATTCGGTTTGATTATACGCAGCTAGTTTGTGTGATTTGAGCAAGGATTCAATCGTAATTCTAAGTTTCATACTTAGACTCTGTTTGTCAACTTCTACAGTTGACATTCGGTATATCCACATTCAGTTTATTTGATATTTTCTTGTTACTAACTTGTTTCCTTGTGCAACAAGCTTACAGAATCAGATGCTAAGTGTTAATCATTGGATTTGATTCAATTGTATTGAAAGATTACAGAATCTTGTTACCGAACCAGATACCTAACCAGAATCTCAAATATACTTGGTATATTTTGAGGGTTAAGTTCTCTAAGGCTTCAAGTTCTGTTGTTACCGAGTCTGTGTGAGATACCGGCTACTTTTTATCAGTTTCTGAGACAGAATCTGATATACTGAGTCTGTTACCAAAATCGAATCTGCTACAGTACTTACCGAACCCGAATCTGCCACAGTACCGAAATCGAATCTGACATTTTTGTTAGATTTTTTATACTGATTCTTGGTTCTAGTAATCTACCGAATCCTTCCTCATTTTATCATCATGTCTACTCAAGATACCTTAATCATTGGATCTGATTCCAGACCTTCTGTCTTGTTTGATGGCAAGTATTACCAGTGGCTACATCATTTCACTCAGTACATATATTACAAGGGTGAGAAAGCAAAATACATTTGGGCTTCTTTAAGAGATGGACTAATTGTGGAATTTCATTCTGAAACCTGGTTACCAATTCCAATCTATGAACTCTCTGATGATAAACGTGAACGTACCCAGGGTGAAATGGAAGCTAAGAATATAATCATGCAAGCAATTCCTTATGAATTGTTTGAGATTGTTGATAGCAACACATCTGCTAAAGACATATGGGATGAGATCCGTAGACAGAAAGAAGGTTATGACATGACAAGTGTCACTAAGCTGAATAAGGCCCTTGGACTTTATGAAGATTTCAAGCAAGAACCTGGAGAATTACTCAAGGATACCTAGAGACTTTTCAATGGTGTTCTGAATGAGTTGAAAAAGTGCAAGATTGTAAAGGTGAATGCTGAGATCAACATGAAGTTTCTCAAAAAGCTCAATTCTGACTGGACTCCTTATGGAACCATAATTCAATCCACCAAGGGTTCTTATGCATTATTAACCAGCTGTGTCTACCCTTTAAGCAGAAAAGAAAGAGTCTTCTCCGAGTGATCCTCTTGCTCTTATTGCTAAGAAAAAGAGTAAATCACTCACCACTTCCAAAAGCTTATCAAAGAAAGTACTTGTTGAAGAATCACCTGATTCCGAGGAACATGATCTTTCGGATGTTGATGATTCTCACCGTGAATTAGTCAAGATAGCTGCAATGTTCACAAAAGCTTTGAATAAGTACAAATTCAAAGGCAAATCAACCAACCAATGCAAGAACTCTTCTTCTTCCTCTTACTACAAGAAACCTCAACCTCCCCAATCTGATGATTCCAAGAAGGAAGATTCCACCTGTTTCAATTGTGGCAAAGCTGGCCATATTTCTCGTGATTGCAAAACTCCAAAGAAGAAGGATACGGCTTACTACAAGAAGAAAATGTTGATAGCGAAGGTTATGTAAACTGGGGGAGAGCTGAAACCGGTTGATGATACTTGGTTCAACTAGACTAATGAATCCAAATCCGAGGAGTAACATGCAAATGTTTGCAAAGTGACCAAGCTTATCAAAGGTAAGGAAGCTAAGGAGAGTGCTGACTCAACATCTGACGATGATGAGGTATAATTAACTGAAATTCCACCTAATTTTATTAACATGCAAAACACCTTGATGAAGAATTTAGTCTCAATCACTAAAGAGGTTAAAGGTTTGAAAATTGAAAACAGAACTTTAAAAGATAAAATTCAAACAAAATGAGACTAAACCTTCTTCTTCACAAACGGAAGTGAATCGTTTAAGAACCCAACTCCATGCAATGAACACTGAGATGGAAGAACATAAGAAGTCAATTCTTCCGATCAAAATTGAATGAACTAATTCTGAACGTCTTGAGGAAAAGGTCAAATTATTAGAAAAGGATTTGTCTGACCTAAAAGAACAACATGAACCCACCATTTCCAAGTTGAATAAGAAAATTATTCAATTGGAAGAAATCATCATTAAGATGAAATCTGAGATTTCTCTATTCAATAAATATGTTCTTGAATTGAAAGCTCAACTTGTTAAATATGAAGATAAACTTTATCGCACTGAGCAATCAAAAGAAATAAATGAAATGGAACTTTCAAAGAAAACAATCTTTATGAATCGACCAAAAACTATTCATGGTGTAAAATGGGGGTTTGGGTATGAAGATCCCAAGATGTTGGATGAATTATCAAAGAAAGTTCGTGGATTATATCATTCAGATTATTTTTAAGCTGGTTTACCATATTATTTTGTGCATTCATCTGATGCTGATTTTGATGATGTTATTGCTAATCGTTCATCTAAGAAATATTATTGAATCAACCTGATGTATGAAAAGATTAATGCTAAATTGGGTAAATCACATCCTAGTGTAACGACCCAAACCAAACCACGAACAACCCGCGTTAAAATCTCAAAATAATTTTTTTTTTGCTGGAACAGCATATGGCGCGGCGCGCCAAACTGGATTGTCCCAAAAGTCATGAAATGCGAAAAAGATCGGCCACTTCCCGACATAATTAGACAATATGCTTTTAACAACATATTCAAACATGTAAAACTAGCACAATTCAAACATAAAATAAGTTTTACAAAGCGAGGCCCACTTTGGCCGTTTTACGAGTTTATACATAACGTGAGTTTCGACCACCAAAAAGTTTAAGTACCAAACGACACGATAAGCATGGTGTTTGGGATTAAACTACCCAAGTCATGGTCAAACTCCAAAAGCTAACACATCCAAAAGGCATCCCTTAACAAGCGGGATCTCTAATCCAATCGTATGCCCTTACCCTTATCTACGCCTGAACCTATAAAATGGTAAACAACGAGAGGGTAAGCTAACGCTAAGTGAGTAGAATAAATATATACATGCATATAAGACTTACCTACTCGCATCCACGGTATCATATAACGCATACAAATGCATAACGCCTCAATAAACAAGCTAGTACTATCAAATCGTACAACTAGCAACAACAATAGCATAATATTCATAATAATAATTAAATGCTAACGTCAACAACTATAAACCATGGTTAACCAATCTCTTCTCAAGGGAATGACTTCGCGAAACAAGTCATCGATGTTCATAACAACCGTTAGCTCCCAAAAACGGCTATGGTATGCTAACCCCTGAGGTGTTCCAAAAACGGCTATGGCATCACCCCCAAGTGTTCCCAAAAATGGCTATGGCATCACTTGATCAACGTGTTAGTAAAACACGGCTATTACTCATAATCACGTACACAAACACGGCTATGTGCACAATAACTCGGATAATATCGTGGGAGTAAAACACGGCTATTACTCGCCACTATATGCACAAACACGGCTATGTGCATAAATATAAAACGTGGACAAAAAGGCTATGCCTCACAACCATGGTCACAAAACGGCTATGTGACACCATTAATACGCCACGTAAATCATATACATACATATATAGATTTTCCACTCACCTCAAAGTCTTGATGAGAGATAGACAAGCTCGGAAATCTTCAATGTAACGTACCTATTACATTATACATAATATCAATCACAAACTCAAGTTGGTCCACCAACTCAAACTCCATTCTATAGTCATTTTGACCAATGGTGCAATGTCGACCCATTTGCACCCTTAACCCTAATATTTGGGTCAATCATAACCAAAACCCTAACATTTGCCAAATTAGGTCTTAAAACACTTTTCAACACAAGGTCTATGCATCTTAAACATACACTAACTATCTTAGGTCCATTATGACCTATTTGACCACTTAAAAGTCAATACACCCATTTCGGGTCACCGACTAACCCACTTAACACCCATTTACATATATATAAGTGTGCTAGTACTTTAACTAACCAATTTAGGCTCATAAACATAGTATACTACTTTGAAAACCCTAGTTAATCATGTTTGGGTCTACATGACCCAAATTCACCCAAAATACCCAATTTACTAACAAATGGGTTTTAGGTTCATCACTTACCCCAAACCCTAACTTATAATCAAATTAAAATTAAGAAATCAAGATTAGAGCATACCACTACCACCAAAACGTAGCTAGAGGGTAGATGAACAACTTTAAAGCTTGCACTTAGACCCGATTCAACCCTCTTCTTCCTTATTTTGAGCTCTCTCACTCTAGAAAAACCCTCTCTCTCTAAAATTGAATGGATGAGGTTGATGTAGGTGGAAATGGAGTTAATGAGGGCCCAACAACTGGTTTAGGGCCTTAAAGTCGGACCCCATGTGATTTTACCAATTTACCCCCAAAATATCTAATTTTAAAAGGGAGTGAGATGTCACAGCATATCGGCGCGACCCGCCAAAAGGCTGCGCAGCACGCCAGTCGCCCAGTCCAGATTCTGCCTTTTATTTAAAATATGAAACGAACACCCACTCAACCCATACCATATTTACACATATGTACGATGAAATAATAGGGTCTTACAACTCTCCCCCACTTATTCAGATTGCGTCCTCGCAATCCAAGCTGCATGACAAGAGGGAAGATAGACCAACACGAACTCTTCGGGCTCCCAAGTAAACTCGGAACCTTTCTACGACGCCATTGAACTTTAAAGGTCCTAACTGTGATGACCCGGGAATTTTTGACCAAATTTAAACTTAATCTTTATATGAGTTCAACAGGTTAAGCAAAGTCTATTAAACTGAGTCTCAAAATTTTGAACTGTTTCATATATGCAATTGACCTTCGACTGTTCCCGACGATTCACGAACAACTAATTATAAATAGTTACATATATAAATATTTCTTGTAAATATAAAAGTTTAATTATAATGTGTAATTTAAATTGAATCTATATATAAATATATAGAATTTCTATGTATAATTATTATATGTATATATATACATATATGAAATTTTTAAGTAACAAAGAATCAATAAAAGTTATCATAAAATGTATTGTATAATATTACATAATTATTAATAAATTAATAACAAGTTAAAATGTAGTTATTATATTGATATTATTACTTTCATTATCAATAATATTAATATAAGTATTATTAATAATGTTATATATATGAAATTTGACACATTTGATTATTACTAATATTATTATTACTATTGTTAGTATCATTATTTATAATTATAACTAATATGAATAATATTATTATTATTACCAAATATTAATATTTTTATCATTAAGAATTACTATTATTGATGGATTATTATTATTATTACTATTAAAATTTTCATAGTATTAGTATCATCATATTATTAATTATTATTATTATTACTAATTCTTTTACCAATAATATTATCATTATCAATAGTATTAATATATTGTTACTTATTAAATTTTCTGAAATTTTTGACTTTTATACAGATATATATATATATATATATATATATATATATATATATATATATATATATATATATATATATATATATATATATATATATATATATATATATATATATATATATATATATATATATATATATATATATATATATATATATATATATATCAAGAAATCAGTACTATTTTATTTAGATTATTAGTACTAGGATTATTATTATTATTATTTGTATTTAGATTATTAATATAATATAATTATAATTATAATTATTAATAAAACATATATATAAAATCATACATATATCTCCAAATCAGTTACCAATTACTTTCTTACTGTATTTGGATTCCAAATTTTCGTACAACTTGATTCCCAAACAATTCAGTAGCAAACAAAATCTATTTAGAGTCTTTGTCTATTTATTTTTTTTTTTATTTTTTTCTGTCCTTGAATATAATTTCTGTCGACCTTTTAAATTGATATAAACTAGGTTAAATGCAGTGTAAGTGATAGGAATCGACTACATTTTCAATTAACAAATACAAATATCTTGTTACAGGGTTTAACTTGTCAAATTAAATCAATCATCGAACCATACCTGATGAACTGCTCTGTTCGAGCTTCATTATTTTAAAAATTCGATTTTTCAATCAATTCCAAAAAGTGTTAATGCAGTTAGGTTAGGAATCTCTCAAGTAAACTATCTGTAAAGTCTCGTAGCCTAATTCATTCTATCGGATGTCAATTTTTGAGTCAAAGTTATAATTTAAAAAGTCAAACGGTTTGTTCAAGGTGAAATTCGAAGCCGTTTTTTTGTTTTAAGTTTAATTGAGGATTCAGTAAGTTTCTAATTATAATTTAACATCTTTTTCATGTTGAAATCGTTGCCTGAAACGTGCTAGATTTCAAAATCAATCTTTGAGTTTTTAAGTGTTCATCGTGTCTGCACAGTTTTTTTTATTTTTTTTGTTTTATTTTTTCAAACTGATCAATCTTCAAACGATTTTACGAATTGTTTCTGTTTAAATTCCAATGCCAAATCAAATATAATTTGATATTAAATTGTTTCCCTGGTTGATGAGTTTTCTTTGAAGATGATATAGAACAGAAAGATATATAGTATAAATAAAAATAAAACGAATTTGAACCAGAAAGACAGATTGGTTCAGACGGTTAAGGAGTGTTTGCGTTTAACGAGAGGTCTTGAGTTCGAGTCTGGATCGGAGCAGATTTTTTTTAGAAGGTCGCTTTAAGGTTGAATTCTTTTACATTAAATTCTATTATTATTATTAATATTATTATTATTATTATTATTATTATTATTATTATTATTATTATTATTATTATTATTATTATTATCTATTGTTATTATTATGATAGTTAATATTACTCCTAATATGTAGAAGTATGATTAAGATCATCCTTAATTAAATTAATGGTATTATCATTATTATTATTATTATTATTATTATTATTATTATTATTATTATTATTATTATTATTATTATTATTATTATAGTTATTAATATTATTAATATTAATAAAACAAGTATTATTATTATTATTAATATTATCAATATGATTATTAATATGATATTTAGTATTATTATTGTTAAACTTATTATCATTATTATTAATATCATTAGGAGTAAAATTATTTAAGTTATTATTGTTATCAGTATTAGTGTTATTATTATTATTATCATTAATATTAGCGCTATTATCACATGTATAATTATTATTGTTATTACAATCAAAAAGTATCATTATCATTAATATTAGTATTATAAGTACCATTTAACATTAATGTTAGTATTATTAATTATATGATCATTAAGATTTTCATTGAAGCGATAATTATTATTAAACTTACCATTACAATTAACCTTGCTAAAAGTATTAGTTTTACTTTATCATTATTAGTTAAATTATCTTTTTTATTAAAATTACTATTAACAGTATTATTATTATCTTTAAACTAGCATTATTACCAGTAATAATTTTATAAAACTAAAGATATATATATATATATATATATATATATATATATATATATATATATATATATATATATATATATATATATATATATATATATATATATATAAGTATAAATATAATTATTATATATAAGGTATACTAATACTACTTAAAATTTTGTTTTTAACTAATAACAGTAATTAAAAATCAAATAAGTATCATAATGTAATATAAGCATTAATAAAATCATATATAAGAATATTAATCTTAATACATAAAATAATATGTATATATTTGTTTAATTACGATTATTTATTTTAATATATATATATACGAATGATATAGGTTCGTGAATCCGAGGCCAACCCTGCATTATTCAGTTTGTCTAATGTCGTTCTATGTATTTTTACTACAAAATACATTAGGTGAGTTTCATTTGCTCCCTTTTTAAATACTTTTGCAATATATATTTTTGGGACTGAGAATACATGCGCTGCTTTTATAACTGTTTTACAAAATAGACACAAGTAATCGAAACTACATTCTATGGTTGAATTATTAAATCGAATATGCCCCTTTTTATTTAGTCTGGTAATCTAAGAATTAGGGAACATGAAATGTCCCGTTCTTATTGATTAAAAACGTTCCATATTAATTGATTTCGTTGCGAGGTTTTGACCTCTATATGAGACGTTTTTCAAAGACTGCATTCATTTTAAAACAAACCATAACCTTTATTTCATCAATAAAGGTTTAAAAAGCTTTACGTAGATTATCAAATAATGATAATCTAAAATATCCTGTTTACACACGACCATTACATAATGGTTTACAATACAAATATGTTACAATAAAATAAGTTTCTTGAATGCAGTTTTTACACAATATCATACAAGCATGGACTCCAAATATCGTCCTTATTTAAGTATGCGACAGTGGAAGCTCTTAATAATCACCTGAGAATAAACATGCTTAAAACGTCAACAAAAATGTTGGTGAGTTATAGGTTTAACCTATATATATCAAATCATAATAATAGACCACAAGATTTTATATTTCAATACACATCCCATACATAGAGATAAAAATCATTCATATGGTGAATACCTGGTAACCGACATTAACAAGATGCATATATAAGAATATCCCCATCATTCCGGGACACCCTTCGGATATGATATAAATTTCGAAGTACTAAAGCATCCGGTACTTTGGATGGGGTTTGTTAGGCCCAATAGATCTATCTTTAGGATTCGCGTCAATTAGGGTGTCTGTTCCCTAATTCTTAGATTACCAGACTTAATAAAAAGGGGCATATTCGATTTCGATAATTCAACCATAGAATGTAGTTTCACGTACTAGTGTCTATTTTGTAAATCATTTATAAAACCTGCATGTATTCTCATCCCAAAAATATTAGATTTTAAAAGTGGGACTATAACTCACTTTCACAGATTTTTACTTCGTCTGGAAGTAAGACTTGGCCACTGGTTGATTCACGAACTTATAACAATATATACATATATATCAAAGTATGTTCAAAATATATTTACAACACTTTTAATATATTTTGATGTTTTAAGTTTATTAAGTCAGCTGTCCTCGTTAGTAACCTACAACTAGTTGTCCACAGTTAGATGTACAGAAATAAATCGATAAATATTATCTTGAATCAATCCACGACCCAGTGTATACGTATCTCAGTATTGATCACAACTCAAACTATATATATTTTGGAATCAACCTCAACCCTGTATAGCTAACTCCAACATTCACATATAGAATGTCTATGGTTGTTCCGAAATATATATAGATGTGTCGACATGATAGGTCGAAACATTGTATACGTGTCTATGGTATCTCAAGATTACATAATATACAATACAAGTTGATTAAGTTATGGTTGGAATAGATTTGTTACCAATTTTCACGTAGCTAAAATGAGAAAAATTATCCAATCTTGTTTTACCCATAACTTCTTCATTTTAAATCCGTTTTGAGTGAATCAAATTGCTATGGTTTCATATTGAACTCTATTTTATGAATCTAAATAGAAATGTATAGGTTTATAGTCAGAAAAATAAGTTACAAGTCGTTTTTGTAAAGGTAGTCATTTCAGTCGAAAGAACGACGTCTAGATGACCATTTTAGAAAACATACTTCCACTTTGAGTTTAACCATAATTTTTGGATATAGTTTCATGTTCATAATAAAAATCATTTTCTCAGAATAACAACTTTTAAATCAAAGTTTATCATAGTTTTTAATTAACTAACCCAAAATAGCCCGCGGTGTTACTACGACGGCGTAAATCCGGTTTTACGGTGTTTTTCGTGTCTCCAGGTTTTAAATCATTAAGTTAGTATATCATATAGACATAGAACATGTGTTTAGTTGATTTTAAAAGTCAAGTTAGAAGGATTAACTTTTGTTTGCGAACAAGTTTAGAATTAACTAAACTATGTTCTAGTGATTACAAGTTTAAACCTTCGAATAAGATAGCTTTATATGTATGAATCGAATGATGTTATGAACATCATTACTACCTTAAGTTCCTTGGATAAACCTACTGGAAAAGAGAAAAATGGATCTAGCTTCAACGGATCCTTGGATGGCTCGAAGTTCTTGAAGCAGAATCATGACACGAAAACAAGTTCAAGTAAGATCATCACTTGAAATAAGATTGTTATAGTTACAGAAATTGAACCAAAGTTTGAATATGATTATTACCTTGTATTAGAATGATAACCTACTGTAAGAAACAAAGATTTCTTGAGGTTGGATGATCACCTAACAAGATTGGAAGTGAGCTAGCAAACTTGAAAGTATTCTTGATTTTATGTAACTAGAACTTGTAGAATATATGAAGAACACTTAGAACTTGAAGAAAGAACTTGAGAGAGATCAATTAGATGAAGAAAATTGAAGAATGAAAGTGTTTGTAGGTGTTTTTGGTCGTTGGTGTATGGATTAGATATAAAGGATATGTAATTTTCTTTTCATGTAAATAAGTCATGAATGATTACTCATATTTTTGTAATTTTATGAGATATTTCATGCTAGTTGCCAAATGATGGTTCCCACATGTGTTAGGTGACTCACATGGGCTGCTAAGAGCTGATCATTGGAGTGTATATACCAATAGTACATACATTTAAAAGCTGTGCATTGTACGAGTACGAATACGGGTGCATACGAGTAGAATTGTTGATGAAACTGAACGAGGATGTAATTGTAAGCATTTTTGTTAAGTAGAAGTATTTTGATAAGTGTATTGAAGTCTTTCAAAAGTGTATAAATACATATTAAAACACTACATGTATATACATTTTAACTGAGTCGTTAAGTCATCGTTAGTCGTTACATGTAAGTGTTGTTTTGAAACCTTTAGGTTAACGATCTTGTTAAATATTGTTAACCCAATGTTTATAATATCAAATGAGATTTTAAATTATTATATTATCATGATATTATCATGTATGAATATCTCTTAATATGATATATATATACATTAAATGTCTTTACAACGATAATCGTTACATATATGTCTCGTTTAAAAATCATTAAGTTAGTAGTCTTGTTTTTACATATGTAGTTCATTGTTAATATACTTAATGATATGTTTACTTATCATAGTATCATGTTAACTATATATATATCCATATATATGTCATCATATAGTTTTTACAAGTTTTAACGTTCGTGAATCACCGGTCAACTTGGGTGGTCAATTGTCTATATGAAACATATTTCAATTAATCAAGTCTTAACAAGTTTGATTGCTTAACATGTTGGAAACATTTAATCATGTAAATATCAATCTCAATTAATATATATAGACATGGAAAAGTTCGGGTCACTACAGAACAGACACCCTAATTGACGCGAACTCTAAAGATAGATCTATCGGGCCCAACAAGCCCCATCCAAAGTACCGGATGCTTTAGTACTTCGAAATTTATATCATGTCCGAACGAGGATCCCGGAATGATGGGGATATTCTTATATGCATATTGTGAATGTCGGTTACCAGGTGTTCAATCCATATGAATGATATTTTTGTCTCTATGCATGGGACGTATGTTTATGAGAAATGGAAATATGAAATCTTGTGGTCTATTAAAATTATGAAATGATTATTTATGTTAAACTACTGAACTCACCAACCTTTTGGTTGACACTTTAAAGCATGTTTATTCTCAAGTACGAAAGAAATCTTCCGCTGTGCATTTGCTCATCTTAGAGTTATTACTTGGAGTCATTCATGACATATTTCAAAAGACGTTGCATTCGAGTCGTTGAGTTCAACAAGATTATTATTAAGTCAATTATAGTAAGATATATTACGAAATGGTATACATGTTCTCAACTTTCGATGTAATGAAAGATTGTCTTTTCAAAAACGAATGCAATGTTTGTAAAATTTATCATATAGAGGTCAAGTACCTCGCAATGTAATCAACTGTTGTGAATCATTTATAATCGATATGGACATCGTCCGAATGGATTAGGACGGGTCTTCACAGTTGGTATTAGAGCGGTGGTCTTAGTGAACCAGGTCTTGAATTAGTGTGTCTAACTGATAGTCGTTAGGATGCATTAGTGAGTCTGGATTTCGACCGTGTCTGCATGTCAAAAGTTTTACTTATCGTTTTTGTAGAAAATCACTTGCTTATCATCCTTAGGAAATTACCTGCTCATTATTCTTAGTCTAGACACGTTTTACTGCATTGACTGCATGAATAGTGTATAGACAAAATTTATATCTTAGCGTATCTGTTACCGTAGACTTTATCTGACACGTTTCCTTAATTTTTCTCCGTAATTCACGGGATCTTTAGAAGTATGTATAGATATTCTATATATAATTAGGATATCATTCGATATTTGAAAATCATTTCATATCAAAACCCTTTATCTGATCGTGAGAGATGGATCCTACACCTAGCTTGGATTCCATTAGTTCTGGAAGCGATTTCGAGATGTATATTGAAGCAGACACCGAAGTCAATGAACCAGAAGTGCCTCAACCATTTAGTTATTTTCCTTTCTGAAGGAGATGGGGGTGGGTCCGAGACTTACTCACTCGATGGAGAAATGAAGAAGGCGAGCCCCACCGCGAACCAAACTTACCTCCTAACATCGGAGAAAACAATGTATTCACCGGTAAACCTATGCGCAACACTGTATTCACCCTTCTTGCTAAAATATTCCGCCTCGAATGTCGCATTACTTCAATCTCAGAAAATATTCAACCTCTACTTCCGAATACCAATCGAAGGGGAATATTAGAAGAAGTTAGGGAACTTCGAATTGATAATCAAGATCTATCGAATCAGATGAGTGGATGGATAGAAATGATAGAGGGTAGAATAGAAAACCTGACAAGAATGGTGCGTGATCTACAAGCTATATTTACTACACCAACATCATCACCACCCTCAGCACCAACAACACTTGTAGCACCGATAGCAATAGTACCACCATCAGCAGCACCAGCATCATAACCAGTACCACCAACAACCCAAGTTTCAACATCACACGCCTCAACATCTCATTCTGTACCTCGAGTATAATCATCGTTCTACGTATCGTTCTACATAAACTATCGTCATCCTTCATGGCGATTATGTAATCTCTAATGTTTTAGAAATTATGTACTCCAGTTCTAGCCGTAAATCTGATGAGTTTAATATCACATTAACTCATTAAATCCATGATTACATCTGAAGAAGATATATATGTATATATGCTTTCATAAAGATTGTAATTAAAAATTCTTTTGTACAAACTGTTAATGGTGAAAACATTTTAACGGGTAGGTAATACCCAAAGAATATTTAAATTTCACATTAATAAGTTACAGTGTACATTCTTCGAATCTGATTCAACAATCATTTACTACCCTATTTATAACCACCGATATACAAAATCCGTTCACCACAAAATAACCAGTTTCATTCAATTTCATATTTGAATTCTGACCTATCAGAATCCAACAAGTGGCATAATGAAGAAAACATTGGACAAAGTAAAATTTGTTAGAAACAAACAAGTTAACTATGAGAAATATTGTTAAGAATCCACGCTAACAAAATCCTATCTAACTGTTCCTAGCTAACTGTTAATTCTGTATCGCAATTTATTTATCGTAATTTACATTCTCGTAACTTTATTTATCGTCATTTAATTTATGTTATTTACTTTACGCACTTTATTTATTGTCATATAATTTCTGTTATTTATTTTACGCACTTTAAATATTGGGACACGTTTACAAAGTTTTGACATATCATATCGACGCATCTATATATATTATTTGGAATAACCATAGACACTCTATATGCAGTAATGATCGAGTTCTCTATACAGGGTTGAGGTTGATTCTACAATAATATATATAGTTTGAGTTGTGATCGAGTCTGAGACGAATACGGGTCACGATATGTATTAATTAATTTGAATATTATATATTAAACTATATATGAATTATTGGATTGTCAACTGTGGACTATCGACTGTGGACCAATAACACTGGACAATTAAAATGAATTAAAATATTGACTATAACATATGAAACTAAACAATTCTTCAAGTTTGCCACTTGATTTCATCTTAAACCTCATTTATATCTTGACGAATACAATCTACGTTCAAATATTTCATGATTCTTGAAAACATCTCAAATGAGAGGATGCACCAACCGCACTTCATCTACGAAAGAAAAGATTGATGCATATAGTAATGCACTTGAAAAACTCTCAGAAACTGAGTAAACGTTTAACACATGACTGGGCTAATTTCTTTAGTGTTATTATTACCCAAAATAACTTTGCAGTTCTTCTTCAAAATAGCCAATTTTGTCACAGCTCCAGCAAGACAACTTCGACTTTTCGTACGAAACAGCCTTATTATAACGTTGATATATACGCGTGCTCTTTTATTGTTACCAAGGAACCTTTCATATTCTACCATATTACCAGCAAACGTACCAGCAACCTCGTTGCTTCTTGGTTTAAATCTCTCCGATAAATCATTATATTTATTCATTGAAACCCTATCATATACTCATCTGCAGCTTGTAACGAGAACTGCCATAACAATTACCAGGAATTAGCAATCAGTACTTTGAAAACTCACAGCATATCTACATCAACAGTTATATGTATGACATTTATCTCTTAGAATTATAATCTCTCATTCTGAAATTTTGAAAAGCACTCAGTCACAAATCAATACTCTGAATGTTGAAAAAGCTGAATGAAGCAGCAGAAACCATAGAAAATTGTAAACGACCTTAATCATCGAAAGTTTGATGATAAAGAATAGTATGTTGGAAAAGCTCAGAAAAGTTGGAACTGGAAAACGGATTGAGCTAACCACGAAGGAGACCAAGGACAAATACAAGGACCATACCATATATTCAAAGAATTCAGGTAATTTTGGATCCGTTGAAATCTTTAGAGAATATCTTGCTCCGAAGTCATGTTAAAATCTTACGAAAAATCTTTCTCCATCAACCATCGAACTTAGAAATTCCAAAATATCATCATCAATATCTTCGATATTTCTGAGGATATTTTCATAAATATTCTCGTCTGAAATTATATACCTCTTCGTGCTTCCTTTGTATCATTATATTGGAAATATTCAATAGAAAATTTAGTATTGAAAAGCAGATTATGCGAAACTATGAAGAAAGTCGTGGACAAATCACAAAGAATAAGTTTGACTTCAAAAGAATCCAAATGATTCAATGTCTGCTAAAGTCTTTAGTGAATATCTTGCTCCTTACTCTAAACCCTTGCAGACAATAGTTTCTATCATCCGCTGATCTTAGATATTCCGAGATATTATCGTATCTTTCATTTATAAATATTCTCCGTATTTCTGGAGATATTTTTATAACTATTCTTATCTGAAATCATTAATCTCTTCGTGCTATCAATATTACATCATATAGAAACTGTTAGTTTCTATATTCTGTAAACTTTCGAGCTTAAACTATGAATGTTATGGAAGTAATGTTAGGAACTGATGCATGATTTAGTATAATATAATGACACTTGATCAACGTGATTATATTACAGTAAGTCATGCTGAGTTTCTAAATGAGACATGATGGTTCATAGATTATAACGTCATCATGTGCCATGTTACATAACTCTGTCATTCTGCTTAACTTCTGAACAAATCAAGAAAACATATTCTTGATAGTTCTATTCTCAGTGATTATAATGAATTAGAAAATCAAATTATGCTATCACGTTCCTTCCTGCTTAGAAAATTATAATCATTCGAAACTCCATACCTATGAATTCTGGACCGTTAATTGCGAAAAGTAAACAAAAGCATGAAGCTCCGAATTAGAAAGGGGGTATAAATCGCAGTAAATAAGAGAGCGCATTAACTGTGGATGACAATAATTATAGGAGACAGAAGTAGGGACATTGAAATATAAGGGAAGATATAAAACCCAATAACAACACAGAAGTTACAAACCGTGGATATTAATACGAATAGCAATATAAAAATACGGTATAATTAAGAATAATATCCCCCAAGGCAATAGTAGAAGTAAATCAGATTTTTTGGTGGAAGATTGAAAAGAAGGATGACGGATACATAGATAGGAAAATATCAAGAATCAGAACTGGATGGAACATTTCCACAATATTTTAGAAGTAGGAATAGAGGAAGAAAGTATAGGAATGGTGAAAGTAATGGAACGGAAGAAGTTCATTTATAGTGAAAATACCAGACAGAGTAATCGAGGCAGATCACCGTATTTAATTATAGAGATCTTAATTTCCTTACTCGCCGAAGAATCAAATCTTTTAGATTTCGAAGATTTTCTCTAAATCCCTTGAATTCCGGAATTTAACCAAGGCAACGTCAGAAGTTAAAACGAAACTTCATTTATTCATTTCACTCTTTTGTGATAGCTTCACTCGTACGCTTCGAGTAATCGAATCGTCTTATCCAAATTATTCAATAATGATAAAACTCTATTTATCAGCTCATATTCGTCAGGAAAACATATTTATTGTTAGCCATGATGACCTCACTCAAATTTCGGGACGAAATTTCTTTAACGGGTAGGTACTGTGATGACCCGGGAATTTCTGACCAAATTTAAACTTAATCTTTATATGATTTCAACAGGTTAAGCAAAGTCTATTAAATTGATTCTCAAAATTTTAAACTGTTTCATATATGCAATTGACCTTCGACTGTTCCCGACGATTCACGAACAACTAATTATAAATAGTTACATATATAAATATTTCTTGTAAATATAAAAGTTTAACTATAATGTGTAATTTAAATTGAATCTATATATAAATATATAGGATTTCTATGTATAATTATTATATGTATATATATACATATATGAAATTTTTAAATAACAAAGAATCAATAAAAGTTATCATAAAATGTATTTTATAATATTACATAATTATTAATAAATTAATAACAAGTTAAAATGTAGTTATTATATTGATATTATTACTTTCATTATCAATAATATTAATATAAGTATTATTAATAATGTTATATATATGAAATTTGACACATTTGATTATTACTAATATTATTATTACTATTGTTAATATCATTATCATTATTTATAATTATAACTAATATGAACAATATTATTATTATTACCTAATATTAATATTTTTATCATTAAGAATTACTATTATTGATGGATTATTATTATTATTACTATTAAAATTTCATAGTATTAGTATCATCATATTATTAATTATTATTATTATTACTAATTCTTTTACCAATAATATTATCATTATCAATAGTATTAATATATTGTTACTTATTAAATTTTCTGAAATTTTCGACTTTTATACATATATATATATATATATATATATATATATATATCAAGAAATCAGTACTATTTTATTTAGATTATTAGTACTAGGATTATTATTATTATTATTTGTATTTAGATTATTAATATAATATAATTATAATTATAATTATTAATAAAACATATATATAAAATCATACATATATCTCCAAATCAGTTACCAATTGCTTTCTTACTGTATTTGGATTCCAAATTTTCGTACAACTTGATTCCCAAACAATTCAGTAGCAAACAAAATCTATTTAGAGTCTTTGTCTTTTTCTTTATTTTTTATTTTTTCTGTCCTTGAATATATTTCTGTCGACCTTTTAAACTGATATAAACTAGGTTAAATGCAGTGTAAGTGATAGGAATCGACTACATTTTCAATTAACAAATACAAATATCTTGTTACAGGGTTTAACTTGTCAAATTAAATCAATCATCGAACCATACCTGATGAACTGCTCTGTTCGAGCTTCATTATTTTAAAAATTCAATTTTTCAATCAATTCCAAAAAGTGTTAATGCAGTTAGGTTAGGAATCTCTCAAGTGAACTATCTATAAAGTCTCGTAGCCCAATTCATTCTATCGGATGTCAATTTTCGAGTCAAAGTTATAATTTAAAAAGTCAAACGGTTTGTTCAAGGTAAAATTCGAAGCCGTTTTTTTGTTTTAAGTTTAATTGAGGATTCAGTAAGTTTCTAATTATAATTTAACATCTTTTTCATGTTGAAATCGTTGCCTGAAACGTGCTAGATTTCAAAATCAATCTTTGAGTTTTTAAGTGTTCATCGTGTCTGCAGAGTTTTTTTTATTTTTTATTTTGTTTTCTTTTTTCAAACTGATCAATCTTCAAACGATTTTACGAATTGTTTCTGTTTAAATTCCAATGACATATCAAATATAATTTGATATTAAATTGTTTCCCTGGTTGATGAGTTTTCTTTGAAGATGATATAGAACCGAAAGATATATAGCATAAATAAAAATAAAACGAATTTGAAACAGAAAGACAGATTGGTTCAGACGGTTAAGGAGTGTTTGCGTTTAACGAGAGGTCTTGAGTTCGAGTCAGGATCGGAGCAGATTTTTTTTAGAAGGTCTCTTTAAGGTTGAATTCTTTTACATTAAATTCTATTATTATTATTATTATTATTATTATTATTATTATTATTATTATTATTATTATTATTATTATTATTATTATTATTATTATTATTATTATTATTATTATTATCTATTGTTATTATTATGATAGTTAATATTACTCCTAATATGTAGAAGTATGATTAAGATCATCCTTAATTAAATTAATGGTGTTATCATTATTATTATTATTATTATTATTATTATTATTATTATTATTATTATTATTATTATTATTATTATTATTATTATTATTATTATTATTATTATTATTATTATTATTATTATTATTATTATTATTATTATTATTGTTATTAACATTATTAATATTAATAAAACAAGTATTATTATTATTATTAATATTATCAATATGATTATTAATATGATATTTAGTATTATTATTGTTAAACTTATTATCATTATTATTAATATCATTAGGAGTAAAATTATGTAGGTTATTATTGTTATTAGTATTAGTGTTATTATTATTATTATCATTAATATTAGCGCTATTATCACATGTATAATTATTATTGTTATTACAATCAAAAAGTATCATTATCATTAATATTAGTATTATAAGTACCATTTAACATTAATGTTAGTATTATTAATTATATGATCATTAAGATTTTCATTGAAGCGATAATTATTATTAAACTTACCATTACAATTAACCTTGCTAAAAGTATTAGTTTTACTTTATCATTATTAGTTAAATTATCATTTTTATTAAAATTACTATTAACAGTATTATTATTATCTTTAAACTAGTATTATTACCAGTAATAATTTTATAAAACAAAAGATATATATATATATATATATATATATATATATATATATATATATATATATATATATATATATATATATATATATATATATATATATATATATATATATATAAGGTATACTAATACTACTTAAAATTTTGTTTTTAACTAATAACATTAATTAAAAATCAAATAAGTATCATAATGTAATATAAGCATTAATAAAATCATATATAAGAATATTAATCTTAATACATAAAATAATATGTATATATTTGTTTAATTACGATTATTTATTTTAATATATATATACGAATGATATAGGTTCGTGAATCCGAGGCCAACCCTGCATTATTCAGTTTGTCTGATGTCGTTCTATGTATTTTTACTACAAAATACATTAGGTGAGTTTCATTTGCTCCCTTTTTAAATGCTTTTGTAATATATATTTTTGGGACTGAGAATACATGCGCTGCTTTTATAACTGTTTTACAAAATAGAAACAAGTAATCGAAACTACATTCTATGATTGAATTATTAAATCGAATATGCCCCTTTTTATTTAGTCTGGTAATCTAAGAATTAGGGAACAGACACCCTAATTGACGCGAACTCTAAAGATAGATCTATCGGGCCCAACAAGCCTCATCCAAAGTACCGGATGCTTTAGTACTTCGAAATTTATATCATGTCCGAAGGAGGATCCCGGAATGATGGGGATATTCTTATATGCATATTGTGAATGTCGGTTACCAGGTGTTCAATCCATATGAATGATATTTTTGTCTCTATGCATGGGACGTATGTTTATGAGAAATGAAAATATGAAATCTTGTGCTCTATTAAAATTATGAAATGATTATTTATGTTAAACTAATGAACTCACCAACCTTTGGTTGACACTTTAAAGCATGTTTATTCTCATGTTTATTGCTCATCTTAGAGTTATTACTTGGAGTCATTCATGACATATTTCAAAAGACGTTGCATTCGAGTCATTGAGTTCATTAAGATTATTATTAAGTCAATTATAGTAAGATATATTACGAAATGGTATACATGTTCTCAACTCTCGATGTAATGAAAGATTGTCTTTTCAAAAACGAATGCAATGTTTGTAAAATGTATCATATAGAGGTCAAGTACCTCGTGATGTAATCAACTGTTGTGAATCGTTTATAATCGATATGGACATCGTCCAGATGGATTAGGACGGGTCTTCACACTAACCTCTTTATGTCTCAACCTTTTGACCTTCTCATCAAGTATGGCAATCGGTTCCTCAATATACTCTAACTTATTATTTAGCTCAATCTCGTCTAATGGTACCCAAGATGAATCATCCGCGAGACACTTACGGAGATGGGAAACATGAAATGTATTATGGATCCCCGCAAGCTCTTCGGGTAATTCCAAACGATACGCGACTTCACCAATCCGAGCTAAAACCTTAAATGGTCCAATAAACCGAGGAGCTAACTTTCCCCATTTTCGAAATCGAATAATACCTTTCCATGGCGAAACTTTAAGCATCACCATGTCAGCTTCTTGAAATTCGATCGTTCGACTACGTTTGTCGGCATACAACTTTTGCCTATCTTGAGCCTTTTTTCAAATGCTCTCGAATCACATCAATCTTGCTATTCGTCTCTAGGACTAAATCGGTACTCCCGATTTCCTTTTGTCCCACTTCACCCTAACAAATCGGGGTTCGACACCTACGCCCATAAAGTATCTCATAAGGTGGCATCCCAATACTAGTGATAACTATTATTGTACAAGAATTCCACCAAAGGTAAGTGCTCGTCCAAACTACCACCGAAATCAATAATACACGCCCGTAACATATCTTTCAAAGTTTGATTCTTACGTTCGGTTTGACCGTCAGTTTGAGGATGATACGCCGTGCTCAACTTCAATTGTGTACCCATATCTTCGTGAAACTTTTCCCAAAACCGAGATGTAAAACGAGTATCTCGATCCGAGATAATCGATATAGGAACTCCGTGTCGAGAGATGAATTCCTTGATAAACAACTTAGCTAAGGTCTTCGACGATATCGTTTCCTTAACGGGAAAAAATAAAGCACTTTTCGTCAATCGATCAACTATCATCCAAATTGAATCAAATTGGGTTCTCGCTGTTTTAGGTAACTTTGTGATGAAATCCATCGTAATGTGCTCCCATTTCCATTTCGGGATTTCTAACGGTTGTAACTTACCATACGGCTTTTGGTGCTCGGCCTTAACTTGCAAACACGTGACGCATTGCTCAACATACTTTACAACATCACGTTTCATGCCCGGCCACCAATAATCCTTCCTCAAATCAAGATACATCTTCATTGCGCCCAGATGAATGGAATACTTTGACTTATGTGATTCATCAAGTAGCACTTGTCGATACTCACCTATCTTAGGCACCCACACTCTTCCTTGAAAGGACAACAAACCAAGCGAACCCATAGTAATGAATTCCGATTTCCCCACAATTCGCTCCGCATGCTTGTTGTGAACGTAGGCCTCTATTTGAATCACACCAAGTTTTTCAAGAAAGTCGTTAGTAATAATCATACGTAACAATCCCAATCGTAACGCCGGGTGATGACTCTTTCGACTTAACGCATCCGCGACCACATTCGCCTTGCCAGATGATAAAATATTTCACAATCATAATCTTTTACCACATCCATCTGAAATGTCCCGTTCTTATTGATTAAAAACGTTCCATATTAATTGATTTCGTTGCGAGGTTTTGACCTCTATATGAGACGTTTTTCAAAGACTGCATTCATTTTTAAACAAACCATAACCTTTATTTCATCAATAAAGGTTTAAAAAGCTTTACGTAGATTATCAAATAATGATAATCTAAAATATCCTGTTTACACACGACCATTACATAATGGTTTACAATACAAATATGTTACAACAAAATAAGTTTCTTGAATGCAGTTTTTACACAATATCATACAAGCATGGACTCCAAATCTTGTCCTTATTTAAGTATGCGACAGCGGAAGCTCTTAATAATCACCTGAGAATAAACATGCTTAAAACGTCAACAAAAATGTTGGTGAGTTATAGGTTTAACCTATATATATCAAATCGTAACAATAGACCACAAGATTTCATATTTCAATACACATCCCATACATAGAGATAAAAATCATTCATATGGTGAACACCTGGTAACCGACAATAACAAGATGCATATATAAGAATATCCCCATCATTCCGGGACACCCTTCGGATATGATATAAATTTCGAAGTACTAAAGCATCCGGTACTTTGGATGGGGTTTGTTAGGCCCAATAGATCTATCTTTAGGATTCGCGTCAATTAGGGTGTCTGTTCCCTAATTCTTAGATTACCAGACTTAATAAAAAGGGGCATATTCGATTTCGATAATTCAACCATAGAATGTAGTTTCACGTACTTGTGTCTATTTTGTAAATCATTTATAAAACCTGCATGTATTCTCATCCCAAAAATATTAGATTTTAAAAGTGGGACTATAACTCACTTTCACAGATTTTTACTTCGTCGGGAAGTAAGACTTGGCCACTGGTTGATTCACGAACCTATAACAATATATACATATATATCAAAGTATGTTCAAAATATATTTACAACACTTTTAATATATTTTGATGTTTTAAGTTTATTAAGTCAGCTGTCCTCGTTAGTAACCTACAACTAGTTGTCCACAGTTAGATGTACAGAAATAAATCGATAAATATTATCTTGAATCAATCCACGACCCAGTGTATACGTATCTCAGTATTGATCACAACTCAAACTATATATATTTTGGAATCAACCTCAACCCTGTATAGCTAACTCCAACATTCACATATAGAGTGTCTATGGTTGTTCCGAAATATATATAGATGTGTCGACATGATAGGTCGAAACATTGTATACGTGTCTATGGTATCTCAAGATTACATAATATATAATACAAGTTGATTAAGTTATGGTTGGAATAGATTTGTTACCAATTTTCACGTAGCTAAAATGAGAAAAATTATCCAATCTTGTTTTACCCATAACTTCTTCATTTTAAATCCGTTTTGAGTGAATCAAATTGCTATGGTTTCATATTGAACTCTATTTTATGAATCTAAACAAAAAAGTATAGGTTTCTAGTCGGAAAAATAAGTTACAAGTCGTTTTTGTAAAGATAGTCATTTCAGTCGAAAGAACGACGTCTAGATGACCATTTTAGAAAACATACTTTCACTTTGAGTTTAACCATAATTTTAGGATATAGTTTCATGTTCATAATAAAAATCATTTTCTCAGAATAACAACTTTTAAATCAAAGTTTATCATAGTTTTTAATTAACTAACCCAAAACAGCCCGCGGTGTTACTACGACGGCGTAAATCCGGTTTTACGGTGTTTTTCGTGTTTCCAGGTTTTAAATCATTAAGTTAGCATATCATATAGATATAGAACATGTGTTTAGTTGATTTTAAAAGTCAAGTTAGAAGGATTAACTTTTGTTTGCGAACAAGTTTAGAATTAACTAAACTATGTTCTAGTGATTACAAGTTTAAACCTTCGAATAAGATAGCTTTATATGTATGAATCGAATGATGTTATGAACATCATTACTACCTTAAGTTCCTTGGATGAACCTACTGGAAAAGAGAAAAATGGATCTAGCTTCAATGGATCCTTGGATGGCTCAAAGTTCTTGAAGCAAAATCATGACACGAAAACAAGTTCAAGTAAGATCATCACTTGAAATAAGATTGTTATAGTTATAGAAATTGAACCAAAGTTTGAATATGATTATTACCTTGTATTAGAATGATAACCTACTGTAAGAAACAAAGATTTCTTGAGGTTGAATGATCACCTTACAAGATTGGAAGTGAGCTAGCAAACTTGAAAGTATTCTTGATTTTATGAAACTAGAACTTTTGGAATTTATGAAGAACACTTAGAACTTGAAGATTGATAATGCTAAAAACGAACATATATTTCATAGCATTATTCCTCAAGAAAGACAAGCTTTTAGTTGCAATTGTTCTATTTACAAGAGATATTCGTTTAAATAATAAAAGGTGAAGACAAAAGACAGATTCGACGAATTGAAGACGCAAACGACCAAAAAGCTCAAAAATACAAAAGACAATCAAAAAGGTTCCAATTATTGATAAGAAACGTCTCGAAATCACAAGAGTACAAGATTCAAAACGCAAAGTACAAGATATTAAATTATACGCAAGGACGTTCGAAAATCCGGAACCGGGACCAGAGTCAACTCTTAACGCTCGATGCAACGGACTAAAAATTACAAGTTAACTATGTATATAAATATAATATAATATATAATTAATTATATTAATTATATATATATTATATATATATATTAAAAACCGTCGGCAGCAGGAAACTCCAAGGGTGTGAGCTGTAAATACCTCTCCGCGACTCGCGGAGTTTTAAGGGTATTTTGCTGCGAGTCGCGGAGCCCCAATTTTCAAGTCTGGCTATAAAGCCAACCGAATTCTGATCAAATTTCATCATCTTTTTCTCTTCCTCTTCATACGTAAATATATTTATATTTATAATTTATATTTTAATTTTAATTATAATTCTAATAATAAGGGTATGTTAGCGAATGTTGTAAGGGTGTAAGTCGAAATTCTGTCCGTGTAACGCTACGCTATTTTTAATCATTGTAAGTTATGTTCAACCTTTTTATATTAATGTCTCGTAGCTAAGTTATTATTATGCTTATTTAAAACGAAGTAATCATGATGTTGGGCTAATTACTAAAATTGGGTAATTGGGCTTTGTACCATAATTGGGGTTTGGACAAAAGAACGACACTTGTGGAAACTAGACTATGGGCTATTAATGGGCTTTATATTTGTTTAACTAAATGAAAGTTTGTTAATGTTAATATAAAGATTTACAATTGGGCGTCCCTATAAACTACCATATACACTCGATCGGACACGATGGGCGGGGTATTTATATGTACGAATAATCGTTCATTTAACCGGACACGGGAATGGATTAATAGGCACTAGAATAATTAAAACAGGGGTGAAATTACATTCAAGGGTAATTGGTGTAATTGTTAACAAAGTAGTAAAACCTTGGTTTACACGCAGTCGATAACCTGGTGTATTCATTAAACAAAGTATTAAAACCTTGTTACAAATTCGAATCCCCAATTAGTTGGAATATTTATCTTCGGGTATAATAATAATTTGACAAGGACACTTGCAATTTATATTTATGACTGATGGACTGTTATGGACAAAAACCAGACGGACATATTGAATAATCCAGGACAAAGGACAATTAACCCATGGGCATAAAACTAAAATCAACACGTCAAACATCATGATTACGGAAGTTTAAATAAGCATAATTCTTTTATTTCATATTTTATTTCCTTTATTTTATATTTAATTGCACTTCTA
The DNA here is from genome assembly GCF_046630445.1 of Rutidosis leptorrhynchoides. NCBI lineage: Eukaryota > Viridiplantae > Streptophyta > Magnoliopsida > Asterales > Asteraceae > Rutidosis > Rutidosis leptorrhynchoides. The sequence continues at coordinate 127,122,380 of NC_092341.1, forward strand.
ATTATCGCACTTTTATTGTTATTTAATCGCACTTTTAATTATCGTACTTTTAATTATCGCAATTTAATTTTATCGCATTTTTATTATTCGCAATTTCATTATCGTTATTTACTTTACAATTTAATTTAAAGTCTTGTATTTATTTTATATTTTACATTAGGTTTTAACTGCGACTAAAGTTTTAAAATCGACAAACCGGTCATTAAACGGTAAAAACCCCCTTTTATAATAATAATATTACCTATATATATATTTGTATTTTTATAAAAATAAACTAATATAGCGTTGAGCTTTGTTTAAAGATTTCCCTGTGGAACGAACCGGACTTACTAAAAACTACACTACTGTACGATTAGGTACACTGCCTATAAGTGTTGTAGCAAGGTTTAAGTATATCCATTCTATAAATAAATAAATATCTTGTGTAAAATTGTATCGTATTTAATAGTTTTTCCTACAAAAATATAAGCTATTTTATATACACCTCGTTCGACATCAAGTATTTTTGGCGCCGCTGCCGGGGAACTATCTTAAAAACCGGAAGCGCAACGCTAATATATAAAAAAAAAAAAAAGATTTTTAGTTACTTTTATTAAAAGTCGTTTTTGTAAAAATACGTTTTAAATATTCAAAAATATAAAAAGAAAAACAAAAATATATGTATTTTTAAAATTTTGTAAATATTTAAGTTTTATAAGTTTCTTTATTTCTATTTTAGTTTATAAAAATATAAGTTTTATTTTAAAATCGTTTATTTAAATTAAAAACAGAAAACATAAAAAAAAAAAAAAAAAAAATAAAGAAAAACGCGTAAAAAGTGAAACCTGTCAACTGAATTCTGGAACCCCGCGACTCGCGGGGATTTCTTCTTTATTTGCCGCGACTCGCGGAGGGTTTCTGACACACGGACAAAAACCCTAATCAAGCATTGATTACGGGTTTTAATTTATTATTATTATTATTAAAACTTAATTATTATTATTATTATTATTAGTTTTATTTTTACTTTTACTTTTTATTTATATATTTTAGTTTAATTAGTTTTATTAAATTGTAAAATTAGTAGTTTTATAAAATAAATAATATAAAAATAATATTTTTATAAAAATTGTACTTTTTACAACTTTTTGTATATTTTTATATTTTGTACCTTTTTAATCGTTGTAGTGTAATATTTGTATTTTTTTTAGCTCATATTTAATTTTAAACTTAGTTTTTGCTATAGTTATTTTTACTCCTAGATTTTTAGGCTTTGCCGTAGAATTCCTTAAGTGCTTTTTCTTTAGACTAAGATTTAGGTGCTTTAGAATTTTGCGACGCCTTTTTAAGTTTTAGTTTCTTTTTAAGTTATTTCCATTTGGGATTTAGTTTTTCCTGTAAGCTTTAATATTTTTAGACCGTTTACTATGTTTCAATTATCATTCCAATTAGTAATTTCAATTTGCGATTATAATTTTAAGTTAGTTGTACTAATAAGGTTAAATTAGTTAAGTATTTTTAAGTTTTGATAAGTTTCTTTTATTTTTCCGTCACCTTTTATTTTTCAATCATTTTTTCTTTTTCGACCTTTTTCGACGAACTCTTTTTCTCTCTTATTTCTCGCTATTCTAGTTTTAGGACTTAGAATTTTATTCTACTTCTTATCTAAATTTCTAAAAATTACGAAAATTTATTTTAAGTGGTTAAATTAATAGACATCAAAATTTTCTGGTTCGTAGTAATAGTTGGATTTGTACGTGGACCGGGTTATTGGAGCCAAACAGTCCTCAATTATATTGAGACCAAACGAATCCTGCCCCTCTGCTGCATCTTTTGGCTATTCGAAACGTGGGCAAAATCAGAAAAGTCTATTGATTGGATAACTTATTATAATTTTTCTTTCCTTTTAAAAACTAATAGGATATTCTGTGAATGCACCGAGCAAGACGTTCATCACCTTTTGTACGTTCACCACCTGTAACTCGATCAAGACATCGTTTAACAAATATAACCGCCGTTGATTTTTCTTTAGAATCGTCATCCAGTCGACCAAGTACTTCAGTTCAAATTTCCGATAATCCAGTTTTTGAAACAAACCTCACAATTGAGAATCCAGAGAATATTCAGGAACGGTTCGTAGATCCTGAACCATTAAACTTTCCTCCGGAACCACCAATCATTCAAACAGAGATTGTTGAGGAACGAACCATTAAATCAGAACCATCTAGTGATACCGAGTCAACAAATTCAATTATGGAGAATCTGGAACCTTTAAGTATGGAAGACCGAATGAGAGCTAAACGCACTGGCCAAGGTCACGCAATTACTCATCCAGACATTAATGCGCCAGATTATGAAATCAAAGGACAAATTTTACACATGGTGACTAATCAATGCCAATTTAGTGGTGCGCCGAAGGAAGATCCAAATGAACATCTACGTACCTTTAATAGGATCTGCACACTATTTAAAATCCGAGAAGTGGAGGATGAACAAATATATCTCATGTTATTTCCCTGGACTTTAAAGGGAGAAGCCAAAGATAGGTTGGAATCGTTACCTGAAGGGGCGATCGATACATGGGACGTTTTAATTGATAAATTTCTTAAACAATTCTTTCCTGCATCTAAAGCCGTAAGACTTCAAGCAGAAATTGTTACGTTCACACAGAAGCCAAATGAAACTCTATATGAGGCGTGGACAAGATATGGAAAATTATTAAGAGGATGTCCGCAACATGGTTTAGACACCTGTCAAATAGTACAAATATTCTACCGAGGATGCGACATCACTACAAGAAAAGACATAGATATCGCAGCTGGTGGTTCTATTATGAAGAAAACCGAAACTGATGCTTACAAAATTATTGATAATACTGCTTCCCACTCACATGAGTGGCACCAAGAAAAAGATATCATTAGATCATCTAAAGCAGCTAGAGCCGATTCTAGCCATGACTTAGATTCCATTTCCGCAAAGATAGATGCTTTCGAAAGACGAATGGAAAAGATGACTAAAGATATTCACTCTATACGAATTAGTTGTGAGCAGTGTGGAGGACCACATTTGACAAAAGATTGTCTCAGTATTGAATTAACAATGGAACAAAGAGAGAATATTTCATACATAAACCAAAGGCCTGGAAATAATTATCAGAATAATTATCAACCGCCAAGACCGATTTACAATCAAAACCAGAATTATAACCGAAATATTCCATACAATAACCAACAAGGTCCTAGCAATCAACAAGTATCCAATAATACTTATAATCAGCAAAGACCGAATTTTCAAAACAAACCACCACAACAAACCGATGATAAAAAGCCAAATTTAGAAGATATGATGACGAAGCTAGTTGAAACTCAAATGCAGTTTTTCACATCTCAAAAACAAACCAATGAACAAAATGCTCAAGCATTTAGAAATCAACAAGCTTCTATTCAAAATCTGGAACAAGAAGTAAGTAACCTAGCAAGGTTAATAGGTGAAAGAAAACCGGGAAGTTTACCGAGCGATACAAATGCTAACCCCCGGAATGAAACAGCTAAAGCTATTACCACAAGAAGTGGTACAACACTTAAACCACCTGAAATACCTGTAACTTCTGATGAAACTATTCCTACTCCACAAGAACCACAACCTGATCAAGATAAGGAAAAAGAACCGGTAGTTGAAAAGGTTAATGAAGATAACACAGTTAAGGATAAACCTTATGTTAAACCATACCAACCACCACTTCCTTATCCGAGTAAAATGAAGAAGGAAAAACTTGAAGCCGAGCAATCCAAATTCTTGGATATGTTTAAACAGATAAATGTAAATCTTCCTTTCATTGATGTGATTTCAGGAATGCCAAGATATGCTAAATTCTTGAAAGATCTAATCACGAATAGAAAGAAAATGGAAGAACTCTCGGCTGTTACTATGAATGCTAATTGTTCAGCAGTGCTGTTGAATAAGATACCAGAAAAACTATCTGATCCAGGAAGTTTCACAATTCCATGTTTTCTGGGTAGTCTTAGTTCAATAGAAGCATTGGCAGACTTAGGTGCTAGTATAAATTTAATGCCGTATTCACTATACGCTAAACTAGACCTTGGAGAATTAAAACCAACCAGAATAAGCATACAACTAGCCGATAGATCAATAAAATATCCTAGAGGGATAATGGAGAACATGCTAGTTAAAGTTGGTACTTTAGTATTTCCAGTAGATTTTGTTGTTTTGGACATGGAAGAAGATTCTCAAGTTCCTCTCATATTAGGAAGACCATTCTTAAACACGGCTAAAGCAATGATAGACGTGTTCGGTAAGAAACTGACCCTAAGTATAGAGGATGAGAGTGTTACCTTTTCAGTTGATAGAGCAATGCAACAACCACAATCTGCAGATGATACATGTTATTATATTCAAACTATAGATGCACATGCGGAATTATTAGAAGAATTTCCAGAATTACAAGGAACAGGAGAATGTTCTTTAGGAGAAGGAAATGAACCAATTGATGAAGCTGAAATGTTAGCTACACTTATAGCTAATGGATATGAACCAACAACAGAAGAAATTCAAATGCTAAAAGAAGAAGACAGATATCGATATAAATCATCGATAGAAGAACCTCCGAAATTAGAGTTAAAGCCACTTCCAAACCATTTGGAATACGCTTATTTACATGGTGAATCTGAATTACCTGTAATAATATCGTCTTCTCTTACTGAAAATGAGAAATCACAACTCATTTCTGTGTTGAAAGCTCATAAACCAGCCATTGCATGGAAGATTCATGATATTAAAGGAATAAGTCCTTCGTATTGCACACATAAAATCCTTATGGAAGAAGGTCATAAAACGTATGTGCAACGCCAACGAAGACTAAATCCTAATATGCAAGATGTAGTTAAGAAAGAGATTATTAAACTGCTAGATGCAGGTTTGATATATCCAATCTCTGATAGTCCATGGGTAAGCCCAGTTCAATGCGTGCCTAAGAAGGGTGGCATGACTGTCATCACAAATGAGAAAAATGAGCTTATTCCTACTAGGACTGTAACAGGATGGCGTGTATGTATTGATTATAGAAAATTAAATGACGCCACCAGAAAAGATCACTTTCCCTTACCTTTCATAGATCAAATGTTGGAAAGATTAGCCGGAAATAGTTACTATTGTTTTCTAGATGGATTTTCCGGATATTTTCAAATTCCAATAGCACCCGAGGACCAAGAGAAAACCACATTCACGTGCCCTTATGGTACGTTTGCTTACAAACGCATGCCATTTGGACTTTGTAACGCCCCTGCAACCTTTCAAAGGTGTATGATGGCGATTTTTCACGACATGATAGAAGAATGCATGGAAGTATTCATGGATGACTTTTCAGTCTTCGGTGATACATTTAAATCATGTCTAGTTAATCTGGAACGAATGCTAATTAGATGCGAAAAATCAAATCTAGTACTTAATTGGGAGAAATGCCATTTCATGGTTAAAGAAGGCATCGTTCTTGGACATAAAATTTCAAAAGAAGGAATTGAAGTGGATAGAGCTAAAGTAGATGTAATTGCTAAACTTCCACATCCCACAAATGTTAGAGGAGTTAGGAGTTTTCTAGGGCATGCCGGTTTTTACCGACGTTTCATAAAAGATTTTTCTAAAATTGCCACTCCTATGAATAAACTCCTAGAAAAGGATGCGCCATTCATCTTTTCAGATGAGTGTATCAAATCTTTTAATATTCTTAAAGAAAAACTCACTAATGCGCCGATCATGATAACACCAAATTGGAATCTACCATTTGAACTAATGTGCGATGCAAGTGATTTTGCAATGGGAGCCGTTTTAGGACAAAGGATTGAAAAACGATTTCAACCTATATATTATGCTAGTAAGACATTACAAGGAGCACAAACGAACTATACAACTACTGAAAAAGAACTCCTTGCTATTATCTTTGCTTTTGACAAATTTCGATCATATCTCGTTCTAGCAAAAACGGTGGTCTATACCGACCATTCTGCTCTTAGATACCTATTTTCAAAACAAGATGCTAAACCAAGATTAATCCGTTGGATCTTACTCTTACAAGAGTTTGATATTGAAATCCGAGATAAAAGAGGAGCAGAAAATCTCGCCGCTGATCATCTTTCTCGTCTTGAAAATCCCGAATTAGAAGTTCTAAATGAATCGGCCATACAAGACAACTTTCCTGATGAATATCTATTGAAGATAGATTATAAAGAAATCCCATGGTTTGCAGACTATGCAAACTACTTAGTTTGTGGATTCCTTGAAAAAGGATTATCGTACCAAAGACGAAAGAAATTCTTCAGTGATATAAAACACTATTTCTGGGAAGATCCACATCTGTTTAAAAGTTGTCCCGATGGAATAATACGCCGATGTGTATTTGGAGATGAAGCTAGTAAAATTTTAAACCATTGTCACACAGGACCAACAGGAGGGCATTATGGGCCTCAACTAACAGCAAGAAAAGTTTATGAAGCTGGATTCTATTGGCCTACAATTTACAAAGACGCACACCTTCTTTGCAAATCCTGTGATGCATGTCAAAGGGCCGGAAAAATAAGTCAACGTGATGAAATGCCACAAAATGTCATCCAAGTATGTGAAGTATTTGACATTTGGGGTATTGACTTTATGGGTCCATTTCCAAAATCTCATAATAATCTATATATACTCGTAGCCATTGATTATGTATCTAAATGGGCGGAAGCACAAGCTCTCCCAACTAACGATGCACGAGTTGTAGTCAACTTTTTAAAACGTCTTTTTGCAAGGTTTGGAACACCGAAAGCTTTAATAAGTGATCGGGGTACTCATTTCTGTAATAATCAACTTGAGAAAGTTCTTAAAAGATATGGAGTAACTCATAAAATCTCCACCGCATATCATCCACAAACAAGTGGACAAGTTGAAAATACCAACCGAGCTTTAAAACGTATTCTAGAGAAAACCGTAGGATCAAATCCGAAGGAATGGTCCATTAAATTGGAGGATGCACTCTGGGCTTTTAGAACAGCCTACAAAACTCCAATTGGAACCACACCTTTTAGACTTGTTTATGGAAAAGCATGTCATCTTCCAGTAGAAATTGAACACAAAGCATTTTGGGCTTTGAAGACATGTAATCTTGATTTACATGAAGCTGGACGTCTACGATTAAGTCAACTAAACGAATTAGAAGAATTAAGACATGAAGCATACGATAATTCGTTAATCTATAAAGAAAGAACGAAGAAATGGCATGATAAAAGAATCAGAAGTTCAAAAGAATTCAAAGAAGGAGACAGAGTTCTTCTTTTCAATTCACGATTCAAGCTATTTCCTGGAAAATTGAAATCAAGATGGTCTGGACCATTCATAGTCAAAAGAGTTTTCCCATACGGAACGATAGAATTGATAAATTCAAATGGGATTGAATTTAAAGTTAATGGTCACAGAGTTAAACATTACATACATGGTCCGATGGAAGTCGACAACGAAGTTAATCACAATTTCGACACCACAGCTAACTAAGTGTGGGGAGAATCAAGTCTTTAAAGGATAATATATATTTCTGTTAGAGTTAGATTGTCTGTTTTCGTATAGTTCTCGAAAATGGAACACGTATGGTCTTTCCCTAGCAGACCCTAAAGAACTAGTCTTCTCCCCCCATTCTGAATTTTTATTTTTTTTAGGTTTTTACGAAATGAAGACTGCCTGTGAACTAAACCATGGTCTAATGCTACACACTTTGATCACTAAACGAAATAATGACATACTACCGAGTGAAATAGTATCAGTAATCAGAGAAAGAATGGACGGAGTTAGAAAAGGATCCAGATGCGAAGATAATAAGTTACAATTTGGTAAAGGAAAATCAAAATCCGCAGCAAAAAGAAGAGCACGACACCTAGAACGATGTCACAAATGCGGAAAATGGTCACATGGAGGTAAATGTTCAAATAATCAAACCTATTCAAATACCGAATTTGTTACTTTATGCAGAGACGGACCGTTCATATGTTTAGAAGAAAAGACAATGAATGCTCGAGGTTACGCCTATGCAGCCATGGAAAACCAATTAAATCGACTATCTTATGAATATAATAGATCATATAACTAAGAAATCTATTTCACAGGTATGTCTGTACAGTTTTTATTTTTATTTTTATTTTTAACCTTTTGATAATAAACGCTAATTTGTTCGCTAAAAAGTATTAAATTGGTATTAAATAAAATTAGGTTTGGCGACCGAAATTATTGATATCCTTCAAAAATTTATTACATCACTGCGAAATTTAACGTTTATTCCTAAGGTATAAATATCTTTAATCAATCAACCCAAAATATTTCAAAAATTCGTCATGAGTTAAATTAGGTCTTGGAACCGAAATTACTTTACCGAAAAGAGGGGCGCATATTTTTGATAATATTTGATTGATTAAAGTGGGATAAAAAGACAAAAAGATTTTTAATTTTATTTTTACCATGTTTTTAAAATTAATATTTAAATCTTAAATTAATATTGTAAACTTTGTAAAAACAATATATTTAAAATTATAAATATTTGAAAAATTAATATAAGTTTGATATGAATTTATGAATTTTTAAATTAAGTTTGGTGTGAATTTTTAATTTTTAAAAAAATATGAAATTTTAATTTTATGCATTTCAAATTTTAAGTTTGGTGTGAATTTTTAATTTTTAATTTTGAATTTTATATTTAAGTTGTGTGAATTTAAAAACAAAAATTTACTTTATCTCATTAAGTTAAGAATATGATTTTTAAAATTCGTCGTAAGTTGAAGACTAGGTCTTTGAACCGAAATTGCTTTACCCGAGGGAGGGACGAGAACTTTTATTATCAATATTTTTAATCTTGTTGATTTAAAGTATGCCAAAAACATTAAAAAACCCAAAAATCTTAGCTTTTAAAACAATCGCTACAAAAAGACAAATTTTAAAATTTTGTCGAAGGACGGACTAGGACATCGATCCGAAACGACCTCGTCCTAAATAACAAGGGAAACAAAATTTTAAAAATTAATTTCTTAATTGTTTATAAGTTAAGGATTATATAAAAAAAAAAAAAAAAAAAAAGGGTAAACTCCGCGACTCGCGGAGTTTGCAATGCAAAACCTCCACGACTCGCGGAGGGATCAAAACCCAGAAAAAAAAATAAAAATAGCTGAACGATCAGTTTACTAACCCACACACATAAACACCCAAATACTGCGAAAAAAGACCCCGAAAACCCACGAAAATCACCCCCAAAAATCTCAATTTTTAACCGTTAATCACCAAATTTTTTGCTAAAATCATGTTGAGAAGGATGATATCTAAGAACTACTCAAGAAAAACGGTAAATTTCTACACCTAAACACCATTTAATTCGAATTTTAGTGTTCTTGAGCTATTTTTCCCCAATTTGATTTTGATGCTTTCTAGTGTAATTAGACTTAAATTGTTTATGTATTATGCTTGTATAACCTAGATTGATGCTGTTTAACATGATTAGAAGCCTTAAACTTCAAATTTTGAATAATCTAGGGTTTGTGTTCTTGAGCAAATTTGGGGCTTTTTGATATAAACAGGTTATGGCCGATTTTTGTCATGAATTGTTGCTAAATTGAGTAGTGTAACATGTCTAGGTAGTTAAATGATCCAAACTTTGAGCCTAAACATGATTTTGAGAATTAAAGTGGACTTTTTCAAGTCCAAAATTCATGAACTTGATTTTTGAAAGATAATGCCATTTGAGACTTGTTTATTTGCTAGTAATGATTATTTTGACATGTTATTTGAGTTGAATACTTATGAACTTGGCAAAAATTTTCGTATATGCTTATTTGAAAAAGTGTAGATTTGATAAAAATGTGAAAATAAGCTTAAGTTTGATATAAATTGATAATGTCATTGTAATTATTTTGATTGATGATTTTGCTGACACTAATGCATATTTGGATGCACAAAATTTGTGTTTGATGTGTTTTGCAGAATGAAAGGGGTGAATCTTCATCCCAAGCCCGCCATGCTCCTGCTGAGAACTTGGAACAACAGGAGGTAGATAACTACTACAAGCAGGATGTACCTCATCCAGTCATGACCTTTTCAGATATGCACTTGGAACAGTTGCACCCGAACCTGAGATTTGACAGACTTTGGATAGATTATCCAAAATATCAACGGGGTTTGCATACTCTTCATTCCAAGGTTGTTGAGGTACCGAGGGTCATAGAATGGGGACCCTTGGAAGCTGTAGAATTGGCCGGGCCAATTAGGGAATTACTGGTACAGAGGTATGGTAATTCTTCTTTTAATGACTGGATATGTTTATTCACCATACGCAGACCTGTATATAAAGTATGGTGTGAAGAGTTGTTATGTAGTATAGAGTTGAATGATCGGGTAGCTAGTTTAACCGATCGTTCTTTTATTAGATTTTTGTTAGGCGGTTCGATGCGCCACATGTCTTTACTGGACATGGCTCAGGCTTTACGTATATATACGCCTGAGGAGTTAGCGTCTGCCGATTGTAGAGGATTAATATTAAACGGTAGAAAGATAGATGAGAATTTTGATACACACGGTGTGTGGAGTCAAATGACAAGCCATCACCGTTTCAAAGGGGGAAACTACTCTTATTTGGATATAGATAGAGCCGAATTAAGAGTAATACATAGGTTTTTAGCTAATTCGATTACACAAAGGGGTAAAAACAAAGAAAAGGTAAATGAACAAGATTTGTTTTACCATATGTGTATTCGAGACCCACACAGCGCTGTAAGTATACCATATTGTGTGGGTTATTATTTATCAGCTATGGTTCGAGGGATGCGTCCACATAGCATAATAGGAGGTGGTATTTTTATTACTTTGATTGGTGAATATCTCGGTGTGGATATAAGTCGGGGGGGATTATTAGTAGAAGAGACGGAACCCCGCGACACTATAGGTTTAAATGTATACCATGGTGCGAAAGTTTTGAAGCGGCGAAATAACGCCGCAGTACGATACAATGGTAGACATCCACAGGTAGAGAGAAACCAGGAACAAGGTAATGTAGGAGGGGGGAATGAGATGCAAGAAATGCATAGGTTTATAGCTTCTCAGGAATACGAAAATGCTAGACAGAGAGCATTTGAAGATTGGCAAGTTCATCAGAACCAGATCATAGCGCATTGCCAACATATAGGTAGAAACTATATTCCTACACCGAAACCCGTCTTCCCTCCTTGGTCGATAGAGATGCAGCCACCATATCCTACGTATGACCCTGCCGAAGCATTCTATAGCACTTATGGTTATGCGTGGAACCCCTATTGGTACCAATATCATCCTTAGTTTACTTTATATTTTTTGTATTATTTTGTAAATTGTAATTATTGATGCATTTAATATTTTTGTTAATATTGTAATCATTTTTATAATTATCTAACTTTTATTCTTAGATTTTAATAATTTTTGAATGTGGGGTAATAAACCAAACTTCAAAAATATGTATATATGTTTGCAGTTTATCTTATGTACACAACAGGGTAAAACAACGCATTTTCAAAGACTGGCATTAAGTTCAGCAAAAGCAATTAATTTTGACGACAAGATGCAAAATATATGTGAAATAACAACAAGACGGAATGAACAAATGATGTGCACCATTTATCATTCAGCAAACAAACGCCAATATATTTGGAAACTTTGGTAAAAATTTAATCATTTTCACACAAATCACCCTCAATAATTTAAATTGTTACTGATTTCTTGCAAATGAGGGCATTGCAAGATCTTAAGTGTGGGAAGGGGTTAAATTCTTTCGGATTTTAAAATTTTTACTTTATACACTTGGTTACCATTAAAAATACTAGTAAAGCAGTAGTTGTATTAGAATCTAGTGCTCTCTGATAAAAAAAGAACAGCCCTAGTCTTATATACTGACTACCCAATTCTAGTAAAATTTTTCAAAATTTTCAATTAAATGAATTTAAAATCATGTTTATACATATTTATGAACGATAAAACTAGGTTTTAACACCGAAATTATTGTTACCTCGGAAAGGACATAAATTGAGAAACAAACTAAAATGTCAAAATTCATTTAAAATGGAATAGAGGACGATAAAAAGAAAAATAAAAAGCCAAGTGTGGGAAAATTTACCAAGTTATTTTAAACATATGTCACATATATCTATAACAAATAACTGAAAATACTTTTGCTTTGGACTAAACTAAACTGTTTTACCCAATGAAAGAAAAGAAGAGATGGATCTACACGATGAATCAATTCCATCATTAAAAGGAAGTAAAGTCTTTCGAAAAAGACACGCGCTTCTTGATTTAGGTCATGAAGTTGTCGTCCAGACCAGCTGTAGGTTGACGAAAAATCTAGAAAAGTCATCACTAAAATCAGCAGGAAATCCACGGACCTCAGCATTAAACAGGGTCGCCAAGTGGTCAGATTTATCCTAACCATGAGAAGGATTTATCTCGTACAATGGGGGGGCACCGTGCAAATTAGCTGGATAAGACTAATAAATCAGATCCCCAGAAAGGATAATCTCCTTAAAGATTAAAAATCAGCTTTTAAGACTGATATTACTCAATCCTAGAGATTGACCTTAAAGATTGAGAATTCAAACTCATGGAATTCAATGATATCTAAACTCGAGCTTAAACGAGAAAATATTTTGATCAAAATTATAAACCGATTTGTTTTCTGAAAACCCTATTTTCAATGCGTTCATTATCATTGAACGTAAAATCCTAGGAATTCACCTGGAATTCATTAGGTCACCTGAACTAAATCGGGTGTCAACCGTAAGAACGGTGGTTGCATAGCATGGTCAAAGACAGGACCTTGTGCCAGACCGAAAAATTATAAGGGTGAGCTTTACTATTGCTCCTACCAAGGATAGTAATTGCGTCCGACACGTTATAGACCATAATCAAAAGCATGTCACGGGACATTGCCTTAAACAGTTGCTTGTTCAACGCTTTCCTTTACAACCGGACGGTAGTTTGCCGAAAGGTAATATACGGAACAAGTAAACTGGACGTGTTGCTTTCCAAATACAAGGTTAGCAAGTGGGTGACACAAAACCGCAAGTTTTGAGCTAAAATTTTCAAATCTGAATCCCACCAAACCCACAAAAATATTTTGCAAACACCGGTAAAGGGTTATTCCGGAAAACTTATCTAGGGTAAAAACTAGATTTAATTTTCAAAAGATCAAATGTTTTCATAAAGATCCAATTTCCTTAATGGATCTAAATTTTTATAGTCATGTGGGACTGTAAACCATATCGTTACTACCATTGTTTATACCGCCGTATAGAAATCACTGATGTACAAAGTGTGAAGAATAAAGAAGTGATTCTAGTATTTCAAGACAATATTGCTTGAGGACAAGCAACGCTCAAGTGTGGGAATATTTGATAATGCTAAAAACGAACATATATTTCATAGCATTATTCCTCAAGAAAGACAAGCTTTTAGTTGCAATTGTTCTATTTACAAGAGATATTCGTTTAAATAATAAAAGGTGAAGACAAAAGACAGATTCGACGAATTGAAGACGCAAACGACCAAAAAGCTCAAAAATACAAAAGACAATCAAAAAGGTTCCAATTATTGATAAGAAACGTCTCGAAATCACAAGAGTACAAGATTCAAAACGCAAAGTACAAGATATTAAATTATACGCAAGGACGTTCGAAAATCCGGAACCGGGACCAGAGTCAACTCTTAACGCTCGACGCAACGGACTAAAAATTACAAGTTAACTATGTATATAAATATAATATAATATATAATTAATTATATTAATTATATATATATTATATATATATATTAAAAACCGTCGGCAGCAGGAAACTCCAAGGGTGTGAGCTGTAAATACCTCTCCGCGACTCGCGGAGTTTTAAGGGTATTTTGCCGCGAGTCGCGGAGCCCCAATTTTCAAGTCTGGCTATAAAGCCAACCGAATTCTGATCAAATTTCATCATCTTTTTCTCTTCCTCTTCATACGTAAATATATTTATATTTATAATTTATATTTTAATTTTAATTATAATTCTAATAATAAGGGTATGTTAGCGAATGTTGTAAGGGTGTAAGTCGAAATTCTGTCCGTGTAACGCTACGCTATTTTTAATCATTGTAAGTTATGTTCAACCTTTTTATATTAATGTCTCGTAGCTAAGTTATTATTATGCTTATTTAAAACGAAGTAATCATGATGTTGGGCTAATTACTAAAATTGGGTAATTGGGCTTTGTACCATAATTGGGGTTTGGACAAAAGAACGACACTTGTGGAAACTAGACTATGGGCTATTAATGGGCTTTATATTTGTTTAACTAAATGAAAGTTTGTTAATGTTAATATAAAGATTTACAATTGGGCGTCCCTATAAACTACCATATACACTCGATCGGACACGATGGGCGGGGTATTTATATGTACGAATAATCGTTCATTTAACCGGACACGGGAATGGATTAATAGGCACTAGAATAATTAAAACAGGGGTGAAATTACATTAAAGGGTAATTGGTGTAATTGTTAACAAAGTAGTAAAACCTTGGTTTACACGCAGTCGATAACCTGGTGTATTCATTAAACAAAGTATTAAAACCTTGTTACAAATTCGAATCCCCAATTAGTTGGAATATTTATCTTCGGGTATAATAATAATTTGACAAGGACACTTGCAATTTATATTTATGACTGATGGACTGTTATGGACAAAAACCCGACGGACATATTGAATAATCCAGGACATAGGACAATTAACCCATGGGCATAAAACTAAAATCAACACGTCAAACATCATGATTACGGAAGTTTAAATAAGCATAATTCTTTTATTTCATATTTTATTTCCTTTATTTTATATTTAATTGCACTTCTAATTATCGCACTTTTATTGTTATTTAATCGCACTTTTAATTATCGTACTTTTAATTATCGCAATTTAATTTTATCGCATTTTTATTATTCGCAATTTCATTATCGTTATTTACTTTACAATTTAATTTAAAGTCTTGTATTTATTTTATATTTTACATTAGGTTTTAACTGCGACTAAAGTTTTAAAATCGACAAACCGGTCATTAAACGGTAAAAACCCCCTTTTATAATAATAATATTACCTATATATATATTTGTATTTTTATAAAAATAAACTAATATAGCGTTGAGCTTTGTTTAAAGATTTCCCTGTGGAACGAACCGGACTTACTAAAAACTACACTACTGTACGATTAGGTACACTGCCTATAAGTGTTGTAGCAAGGTTTAAGTATATCCATTCTATAAATAAATAAATATCTTGTGTAAAATTGTATCGTATTTAATAGTTTTTCCTACAAAAATATAAGCTATTTTATATACACCTCGTTCGACATCAAGTATTTTTGGCGCCGCTGCCGGGGAACTATCTTAAAAACCGGAAGCGCAACGCTAATATATAAAAAAAAAAAAAAAGATTTTTAGTTACTTTTATTAAAAGTCGTTTTTGTAAAAATACGTTTTAAATATTCAAAAATATAAAAAGAAAAACAAAAATATATGTATTTTTAAAATTTTGTAAATATTTAAGTTTTATAAGTTTCTTTATTTCTATTTTAGTTTATAAAAATATAAGTTTTATTTTAAAATCGTTTATTTAAATTAAAAACAGAAAACATAAAAAAAAAAAAAAAAAAAATAAAGAAAAACGCGTAAAAAGTGAAACCTGTCAACTGAATTCTGGAACCCCGCGACTCGCGGGGATTTCTTCTTTATTTGCCGCGACTCGCGGAGGGTTTCTGACACACGGACAAAAACCCTAATCAAGCATTGATTACGGGTTTTAATTTATTATTATTATTATTAAAACTTAATTATTATTATTATTATTATTAGTTTTATTTTTACTTTTACTTTTTATTTATATATTTTAGTTTAATTAGTTTTATTAAATTGTAAAATTAGTAGTTTTATAAAATAAATAATATAAAAATAATATTTTTATAAAAATTGTACTTTTTACAACTTTTTGTATATTTTTATATTTTGTACCTTTTTAATCGTTGTAGTGTAATATTTGTATTTTTTTTAGCTCATATTTAATTTTAAACTTAGTTTTTGCTATAGTTATTTTTACTCCTAGATTTTTAGGCTTTGCCGTAGAATTCCTTAAGTGCTTTTTCTTTAGACTAAGATTTAGGTGCTTTAGAATTTTGCGACGCCTTTTTAAGTTTTAGTTTCTTTTTAAGTTATTTCCATTTGGGATTTAGTTTTTCCTGTAAGCTTTAATATTTTTAGACCGTTTACTATGTTTCAATTATCATTCCAATTAGTAATTTCAATTTGCGATTATAATTTTAAGTTAGTTGTACTAATAAGGTTAAATTAGTTAAGTATTTTTAAGTTTTGATAAGTTTCTTTTATTTTTCCGTCACCTTTTATTTTTCAATCATTTTTTCTTTTTCGACCTTTTTCGACGAACTCTTTTTCTCTCTTATTTCTCGCTATTCTAGTTTTAGGACTTAGAATTTTATTCTACTTCTTATCTAAATTTCTAAAAATTACGAAAATTTATTTTAAGTGGTTAAATTAATAGACATCAAAATTTTCTGGTTCGTAGTAATAGTTGGATTTGTACGTGGACCGGGTTATTGGAGCCAAACAGTCCTCAATTATATTGAGACCAAACGAATCCTGCCCCTCTGCTGCATCTTTTGGCTATTCGAAACGTGGGCAAAATCAGAAAAGTCTATTGATTGGATAACTTATTATAATTTTTCTTTCCTTTTAAAAACTAATAGGATATTCTGTGAATGCACCGAGCAAGACGTTCATCACCTTTTGTACGTTCACCACCTGTAACTCGATCAAGACATCGTTTAACAAATATAACCGCCGTTGATTTTTCTTTAGAATCGTCATCCAGTCGACCAAGTACTTCAGTTCAAATTTCCGATAATCCAGTTTTTGAAACAAACCTCACAATTGAGAATCCAGAGAATATTCAGGAACGGTTCGTAGATCCTGAACCATTAAACTTTCCTCCGGAACCACCAATCATTCAAACAGAGATTGTTGAGGAACGAACCATTAAATCAGAACCATCTAGTGATACCGAGTCAACAAATTCAATTATGGAGAATCTGGAACCTTTAAGTATGGAAGACCGAATGAGAGCTAAACGCACTGGCCAAGGTCACGCAATTACTCATCCAGACATTAATGCGCCAGATTATGAAATCAAAGGACAAATTTTACACATGGTGACTAATCAATGCCAATTTAGTGGTGCGCCGAAGGAAGATCCAAATGAACATCTACGTACCTTTAATAGGATCTGCACACTATTTAAAATCCGAGAAGTGGAGGATGAACAAATATATCTCATGTTATTTCCCTGGACTTTAAAGGGAGAAGCCAAAGATAGGTTGGAATCGTTACCTGAAGGGGCGATCGATACATGGGACGTTTTAATTGATAAATTTCTTAAACAATTCTTTCCTGCATCTAAAGCCGTAAGACTTCAAGCAGAAATTGTTACGTTCACACAGAAGCCAAATGAAACTCTATATGAGGCGTGGACAAGATATGGAAAATTATTAAGAGGATGTCCGCAACATGGTTTAGACACCTGTCAAATAGTACAAATATTCTACCGAGGATGCGACATCACTACAAGAAAAGACATAGATATCGCAGCTGGTGGTTCTATTATGAAGAAAACCGAAACTGATGCTTACAAAATTATTGATAATACTGCTTCCCACTCACATGAGTGGCACCAAGAAAAAGATATCATTAGATCATCTAAAGCAGCTAGAGCCGATTCTAGCCATGACTTAGATTCCATTTCCGCAAAGATAGATGCTTTCGAAAGACGAATGGAAAAGATGACTAAAGATATTCACTCTATACGAATTAGTTGTGAGCAGTGTGGAGGACCACATTTGACAAAAGATTGTCTCAGTATTGAATTAACAATGGAACAAAGAGAGAATATTTCATACACAAACCAAAGGCCTGGAAATAATTATCAGAATAATTATCAACCGCCAAGACCGATTTACAATCAAAACCAGAATTATAACCGAAATATTCCATACAATAACCAACAAGGTCCTAGCAATCAACAAGTATCCAATAATACTTATAATCAGCAAAGACCGAATTTTCAAAACAAACCACCACAACAAACCGATGATAAAAAGCCAAATTTAGAAGATATGATGACGAAGCTAGTTGAAACTCAAACGCAGTTTTTCACATCTCAAAAACAAACCAATGAACAAAATGCTCAAGCATTTAGAAATCAACAAGCTTCTATTCAAAATCTGGAACAAGAAGTAAGTAACCTAGCAAGGTTAATAGGTGAAAGAAAACCGGGAAGTTTACCGAGCGATACAAATGCTAACCCCCGGAATGAAACACCTAAAGCTATTACCACAAGAAGTGGTACAACACTTAAACCACCTGAAATACCTGTAACTTCTGATGAAACTATTCCTACTCCACAAGAACCACAACCTGATCAAGATAAGGAAAAAGAACCGGTAGTTGAAAAGGTTAATGAAGATAACACAGTTAAGGATAAACCTTATGTTAAACCATACCAACCACCACTTCCTTATCCGAGTAAAATGAAGAAGGAAAAACTTGAAGCCGAGCAATCCAAATTCTTGGATATGTTTAAACAGATAAATGTAAATCTTCCTTTCATTGATGTGATTTCAGGAATGCCAAGATATGCTAAATTCTTGAAAGATCTAATCACGAATAGAAAGAAAATGGAAGAACTCTCGGCTGTTACTATGAATGCTAATTGTTCAGCAGTGCTGTTGAATAAGATACCAGAAAAACTATCTGATCCAGGAAGTTTCACAATTCCATGTTTTCTGGGTAGTCTTAGTTCAATAGAAGCATTGGCAGACTTAGGTGCTAGTATAAATTTAATGCCGTATTCACTATACGCTAAACTAGACCTTGGAGAATTAAAACCAACCAGAATAAGCATACAACTAGCCGATAGATCAATAAAATATCCTAGAGGGATAATGGAGAACATGCTAGTTAAAGTTGGTACTTTAGTATTTCCAGTAGATTTTGTTGTTTTGGACATGGAAGAAGATTCTCAAGTTCCTCTCATATTAGGAAGACCATTCTTAAACACGGCTAAAGCAATGATAGACGTGTTCGGTAAGAAACTGACCCTAAGTATAGAGGATGAGAGTGTTACCTTTTCAGTTGATAGAGCAATGCAACAACCACAATCTGCAGATGATACATGTTATTATATTCAAACTATAGATGCACATGCGGAATTATTAGAAGAATTTCCAGAATTACAAGGAACAGGAGAATGTTCTTTAGGAGAAGGAAATGAACCAATTGATGAAGCTGAAATGTTAGCTACACTTATAGCTAATGGATATGAACCAACAACAGAAGAAATTCAAATGCTAAAAGAAGAAGACAGATATCGATATAAATCATCGATAGAAGAACCTCCGAAATTAGAGTTAAAGCCACTTCCAAACCATTTGGAATACGCTTATTTACATGGTGAATCTGAATTACCTGTAATAATATCGTCTTCTCTTACTGAAAATGAGAAATCACAACTCATTTCTGTGTTGAAAGCTCATAAACCAGCCATTGCATGGAAGATTCATGATATTAAAGGAATAAGTCCTTCGTATTGCACACATAAAATCCTTATGGAAGAAGGTCATAAAACGTATGTGCAACGCCAACGAAGACTAAATCCTAATATGCAAGATGTAGTTAAGAAAGAGATTATTAAACTGCTAGATGCAGGTTTGATATATCCAATCTCTGATAGTCCATGGGTAAGCCCAGTTCAATGCGTGCCTAAGAAGGGTGGCATGACTGTCATCACAAATGAGAAAAATGAGCTTATTCCTACTAGGACTGTAACAGGATGGCGTGTATGTATTGATTATAGAAAATTAAATGACGCCACCAGAAAAGATCACTTTCCCTTACCTTTCATAGATCAAATGTTGGAAAGATTAGCCGGAAATAGTTACTATTGTTTTCTAGATGGATTTTCCGGATATTTTCAAATTCCAATAGCACCCGAGGACCAAGAGAAAACCACATTCACGTGCCCTTATGGTACGTTTGCTTACAAACGCATGCCATTTGGACTTTGTAACGCCCCTGCAACGTTTCAAAGGTGTATGATGGCGATTTTTCACGACATGATAGAAGAATGCATGGAAGTATTCATGGATGACTTTTCAGTCTTCGGTGATACATTTAAATCATGTCTAGTTAATCTGGAACGAATGCTAATTAGATGCGAAAAATCAAATCTAGTACTTAATTGGGAGAAATGCCATTTCATGGTTAAAGAAGGCATCGTTCTTGGACATAAAATTTCAAAAGAAGGAATTGAAGTGGATAGAGCTAAAGTAGATGTAATTGCTAAACTTCCACATCCCACAAATGTTAGAGGAGTTAGGAGTTTTCTAGGGCATGCCGGTTTTTACCGACGTTTCATAAAAGATTTTTCTAAAATTGCCACTCCTATGAATAAACTCCTAGAAAAGGATGCGCCATTCATCTTTTCAGATGAGTGTATCAAATCTTTTAATATTCTTAAAGAAAAACTCACTAATGCGCCGATCATGATAACACCAAATTGGAATCTACCATTTGAACTAATGTGCGATGCAAGTGATTTTGCAATGGGAGCCGTTTTAGGACAAAGGATTGAAAAACGATTTCAACCTATATATTATGCTAGTAAGACATTACAAGGAGCACAAACGAACTATACAACTACTGAAAAAGAACTCCTTGCTATTGTCTTTGCTTTTGACAAATTTCGATCATATCTCGTTCTAGCAAAAACGGTGGTCTATACCGACCATTCTGCTCTTAGATACCTATTTTCAAAACAAGATGCTAAACCAAGATTAATCCGTTGGATCTTACTCTTACAAGAGTTTGATATTGAAATCCGAGATAAAAGAGGAGCAGAAAATCTCGCCGCTGATCATCTTTCTCGTCTTGAAAATCCCGAATTAGAAGTTCTAAATGAATCGGCCATACAAGACAACTTTCCTGATGAATATCTATTGAAGATAGATTATAAAGAAATCCCATGGTTTGCAGACTATGCAAACTACTTAGTTTGTGGATTCCTTGAAAAAGGATTATCGTACCAAAGACGAAAGAAATTCTTCAGTGATATAAAACACTATTTCTGGGAAGATCCACATCTGTTTAAAAGTTGTCCCGATGGAATAATACGCCGATGTGTATTTGGAGATGAAGCTAGTAAAATTTTAAACCATTGTCACACAGGACCAACAGGAGGGCATTATGGGCCTCAACTAACAGCAAGAAAAGTTTATGAAGCTGGATTCTATTGGCCTACAATTTACAAAGACGCACACCTTCTTTGCAAATCCTGTGATGCATGTCAAAGGGCCGGAAAAATAAGTCAACGTGATGAAATGCCACAAAATGTCATCCAAGTATGTGAAGTATTTGACATTTGGGGTATTGACTTTATGGGTCCATTTCCAAAATCTCATAATAATCTATATATACTCGTAGCCATTGATTATGTATCTAAATGGGCGGAAGCACAAGCTCTCCCAACTAACGATGCACGAGTTGTAGTCAACTTTTTAAAACGTCTTTTTGCAAGGTTTGGAACACCGAAAGCTTTAATAAGTGATCGGGGTACTCATTTCTGTAATAATCAACTTGAGAAAGTTCTTAAAAGATATGGAGTAACTCATAAAATCTCCACCGCATATCATCCACAAACAAGTGGACAAGTTGAAAATACCAACCGAGCTTTAAAACGTATTCTAGAGAAAACCGTAGGATCAAATCCGAAGGAATGGTCCATTAAATTGGAGGATGCACTCTGGGCTTTTAGAACAGCCTACAAAACTCCAATTGGAACCACACCTTTTAGACTTGTTTATGGAAAAGCATGTCATCTTCCAGTAGAAATTGAACACAAAGCATTTTGGGCTTTGAAGACATGTAATCTTGATTTACATGAAGCTGGACGTCTACGATTAAGTCAACTAAACGAATTAGAAGAATTAAGACATGAAGCATACGATAATTCGTTAATCTATAAAGAAAGAACGAAGAAATGGCATGATAAAAGAATCAGAAGTTCAAAAGAATTCAAAGAAGGAGACAGAGTTCTTCTTTTCAATTCACGATTCAAGCTATTTCCTGGAAAATTGAAATCAAGATGGTCTGGACCATTCATAGTCAAAAGAGTTTTCCCATACGGAACGATAGAATTGATAAATTCAAATGGGATTGAATTTAAAGTTAATGGTCACAGAGTTAAACATTACATACATGGTCCGATGGAAGTCGACAACGAAGTTAATCACAATTTCGACACCACAGCTAACTAAGTGTGGGGAGAATCAAGTCTTTAAAGGATAATATATATTTCTGTTAGAGTTAGATTGTCTGTTTTCGTATAGTTCTCGAAAATGGAACACGTATGGTCTTTCCCTAGCAGACCCTAAAGAACTAGTCTTCTCCCCCCATTCTGAATTTTTATTTTTTTTAGGTTTTTACGAAATGAAGACTGCCTGTGAACTAAACCATGGTCTAATGCTACACGCTTTGATCACTAAACGAAATAATGACATACTACCGAGTGAAATAGTATCAGTAATCAGAGAAAGAATGGACGGAGTTAGAAAAGGATCCAGATGCGAAGATAATAAGTTACAATTTGGTAAAGGAAAATCAAAATCCGCAGCAAAAAGAAGAGCACGACACCTAGAACGATGTCACAAATGCGGAAAATGGTCACATGGAGGTAAATGTTCAAATAATCAAACCTATTCAAATACCGAATTTGTTACTTTATGCAGAGACGGACCGTTCATATGTTTAGAAGAAAAGACAATGAATGCTCGAGGTTACGCCTATGCAGCCATGGAAAACCAATTAAATCGACTATCTTATGAATATAATAGATCATATAACTAAGAAATCTATTTCACAGGTATGTCTGTACAGTTTTTATTTTTATTTTTATTTTTAACCTTTTGATAATAAACGCTAATTTGTTCGCTAAAAAGTATTAAATTGGTATTAAATAAAATTAGGTTTGGCGACCGAAATTATTGATATCCTTCAAAAATTTATTACATCACTGCGAAATTTAACGTTTATTCCTAAGGTATAAATATCTTTAATCAATCAACCCAAAATATTTCAAAAATTCGTCATGAGTTAAATTAGGTCTTGGAACCGAAATTACTTTACCGAAAAGAGGGGCGCATATTTTTGATAATATTTGATTGATTAAAGTGGGATAAAAAGACAAAAAGATTTTTAATTTTATTTTTACCATGTTTTTAAAATTAATATTTAAATCTTAAATTAATATTGTAAACTTTGTAAAAACAATATATTTAAAATTATAAATATTTTGAAAAATTAATATAAGTTTGATATGAATTTATGAATTTTTAAATTAAGTTTGGTGTGAATTTTTAATTTTTAAAAAAATATGAAATTTTAATTTTATGCATTTCAAATTTTAAGTTTGGTGTGAATTTTTAATTTTTAATTTTGAATTTTATATTTAAGTTGTGTGAATTTAAAAACAAAAATTTACTTTATCTCATTAAGTTAAGAATATGATTTTTAAAATTCGTCGTAAGTTGAAGACTAGGTCTTTGAACCGAAATTGCTTTACCCGAGGGAGGGACGAGAACTTTTATTATCAATATTTTTAATCTTGTTGATTTAAAGTATGCCAAAAACATTAAAAAACCCAAAAATCTTAGCTTTTAAAACAATCGCTACAAAAAGACAAATTTTAAAATTTTGTCGAAGGACGGACTAGGACATCGATCCGAAACGACCTCGTCCTAAATAACAAGGGAAACAAAATTTTAAAAATTAATTTCTTAATTGTTTATAAGTTAAGGATTATATAAAAAAAAAAAAAAAAAAAAAAAAAAAAAAGGGTAAACTCCGCGACTCGCGGAGTTTGCAATGCAAAACCTCCGCGACTCGCGGAGGGATCAAAACCCAGAAAAAAAAATAAAAATAGCTGAACGATCAGTTTACTAACCCACACACATAAACACCCAAATACTGCGAAAAAAGACCCCGAAAACCCACGAAAATCACCCCCAAAAATCTCAATTTTTAACCGTTAATCACCAAATTTTTTGCTAAAATCATGTTGAGAAGGATGATATCTAAGAACTACTCAAGAAAAACGGTAAATTTCTACACCTAAACACCATTTAATTCGAATTTTAGTGTTCTTGAGCTATTTTTCCCCAATTTGATTTTGATGCTTTCTAGTGTAATTAGACTTAAATTGTTTATGTATTATGCTTGTATAACCTAGATTGATGTTGTTTAACATGATTAGAAGCCTTAAACTTCAAATTTTGAATAATCTAGGGTTTGTGTTCTTGAGCAAATTTGGGGCTTTTTGATATAAACAGGTTATGGCCGATTTTTGTCATGAATTGTTGCTAAATTGAGTAGTGTAACATGTCTAGGTAGTTAAATGATCCAAACTTTGAGCCTAAACATGATTTTGAGAATTAAAGTGGACTTTTTCAAGTCCAAAATTCATGAACTTGATTTTTGAAAGATAATGCCATTTGAGACTTGTTTATTTGCTAGTAATGATTATTTTGACATGTTATTTGAGTTGAATACTTATGAACTTGGCAAAAATTTTCGTATATGCTTATTTGAAAAAGTGTAGATTTGATAAAAATGTGAAAATAAGCTTAAGTTTGATATAAATTGATAATGTCATTGTAATTATTTTGATTGATGATTTTGCTGACACTAATGCATATTTGGATGCACAAAATTTGTGTTTGATGTGTTTTGCAGAATGAAAGGGGTGAATCTTCATCCCAAGCCCGCCATGCTCCTGCTGAGAACTTGGAACAACAGGAGGTAGATAACTACTACAAGCAGGATGTACCTCATCCAGTCATGACCTTTTCAGATATGCACTTGGAACAGTTGCACCCGAACCTGAGATTTGACAGACTTTGGATAGATTATCCAAAATATCAACGGGGTTTGCATACTCTTCATTCCAAGGTTGTTGAGGTACCGAGGGTCATAGAATGGGGACCCTTGGAAGCTGTAGAATTGGCCGGGCCAATTAGGGAATTACTGGTACAGAGGTATGGTAATTCTTCTTTTAATGACTGGATATGTTTATTCACCATACGCAGACCTGTATATAAAGTATGGTGTGAAGAGTTGTTATGTAGTATAGAGTTGAATGATCGGGTAGCTAGTTTAACCGATCGTTCTTTTATTAGATTTTTGTTAGGCGGTTCGATGCGCCACATGTCTTTACTGGACATGGCTCAGGCTTTACGTATATATACGCCTGAGGAGTTAGCGTCTGCCGATTGTAGAGGATTAATATTAAACGGTAGAAAGATAGATGAGAATTTTGATACACACGGTGTGTGGAGTCAAATGACAAGCCATCACCGTTTCAAAGGGGGAAACTACTCTTATTTGGATATAGATAGAGCCGAATTAAGAGTAATACATAGGTTTTTAGCTAATTCGATTACACAAAGGGGTAAAAACAAAGAAAAGGTAAATGAACAAGATTTGTTTTACCATATGTGTATTCGAGACCCACACAGCGCTGTAAGTATACCATATTGTGTGGGTTATTATTTATCAGCTATGGTTCGAGGGATGCGTCCACATAGCATAATAGGAGGTGGTATTTTTATTACTTTGATTGGTGAATATCTCGGTGTGGATATAAGTCGGGGGGGATTATTAGTAGAAGAGACGGAACCCCGCGACACTATAGGTTTAAATGTATACCATGGTGTGAAAGTTTTGAAGCGGCGAAATAACGCCGCAGTACGATACAATGGTAGACATCCACAGGTAGAGAGAAACCAGGAACAAGGTAATGTAGGAGGGGGGAATGAGATGCAAGAAATGCATAGGTTTATAGCTTCTCAGGAATACGAAAATGCTAGACAGAGAGCATTTGAAGATTGGCAAGTTCATCAGAACCAGATCATAGCGCATTGCCAACATATAGGTAGAAACTATATTCCTACACCGAAACCCGTCTTCCCTCCTTGGTCGATAGAGATGCAGCCACCATATCCTACGTATGACCCTGCCGAAGCATTCTATAGCACTTATGGTTATGCGTGGAACCCCTATTGGTACCAATATCATCCTTAGTTTACTTTATATTTTTTGTATTATTTTGTAAATTGTAATTATTGATGCATTTAATATTTTTGTTAATATTGTAATCATTTTTATAATTATCTAACTTTTATTCTTAGATTTTAATAATTTTTGAATGTGGGGTAATAAACCAAACTTCAAAAATATGTATATATGTTTGCAGTTTATCTTATGTACACAACAGGGTAAAACAACGCATTTTCAAAGACTGGCATTAAGTTCAGCAAAAGCAATTAATTTTGACGACAAGATGCAAAATATATGTGAAATAACAACAAGACGGAATGAACAAATGATGTGCACCATTTATCATTCAGCAAACAAACGCCAATATATTTGGAAACTTTGGTAAAAATTTAATCATTTTCACACAAATCACCCTCAATAATTTAAATTGTTACTGATTTCTTGCAAATGAGGGCATTGCAAGATCTTAAGTGTGGGAAGGGGTTAAATTCTTTCGGATTTTAAAATTTTTACTTTATACACTTGGTTACCATTAAAAATACTAGTAAAGCAGTAGTTGTATTAGAATCTAGTGCTCTCTGATAAAAAAAGAACAGCCCTAGTCTTATATACTGACTACCCAATTCTAGTAAAATTTTTCAAAATTTTCAATTAAATGAATTTAAAATCATGTTTATACATATTTATGAACGATAAAACTAGGTTTTAACACCGAAATTATTGTTACCTCGGAAAGGACATAAATTGAGAAACAAACTAAAATGTCAAAATTCATTTAAAATGGAATAGAGGACGATAAAAAGAAAAATAAAAAGCCAAGTGTGGGAAAATTTACCAAGTTATTTTAAACATATGTCACATATATCTATAACAAATAACTGAAAATACTTTTGCTTTGGACTAAACTAAACTGTTTTACCCAATGAAAGAAAAGAAGAGATGGATCTACACGATGAATCAATTCCATCATTAAAAGGAAGTAAAGTCTTCCGAAAAAGACACGCGCTTCTTGATTTAGGTCATGAAGTTGTCGTCCAGACCAGCTGTAGGTTGACGAAAAATCTAGAAAAGTCATCACTAAAATCAGCAGGAAATCCACGGACCTCAGCATTAAACAGGGTCGCCAAGTGGTCAGATTTATCCTAACCATGAGAAGGATTTATCTCGTACAATGGGGGGGCACCGTGCAAATTAGCTGGATAAGACTAATAAATCAGATCCCCAGAAAGGATAATCTCCTTAAAGATTAAAAATCAGCTTTTAAGACTGATATTACTCAATCCTAGAGATTGACCTTAAAGATTGAGAATTCAAACTCATGGAATTCAATGATATCTAAACTCGAGCTTAAACGAGAAAATATTTTGATCAAAATTATAAACCGATTTGTTTTCTGAAAACCCTATTTTCAATGCGTTCATTATCATTGAACGTAAAATCCTAGGAATTCACCTGGAATTCATTAGGTCACCTGAACTAAATCGGGTGTCAACCGTAAGAACGGTGGTTGCATAGCATGGTCAAAGACAGGACCTTGTGCCAGACCGAAAAATTATAAGGGTGAGCTTTACTATTGCTCCTACCAAGGATAGTAATTGCGTCCGACACGTTATAGACCATAATCAAAAGCATGTCACGGGACATTGCCTTAAACAGTTGCTTGTTCAACGCTTTCCTTTACAACCGGACGGTAGTTTGCCGAAAGGTAATATACGGACCAAGTAAACTGGACGTGTTGCTTTCCAAATACAAGGTTAGCAAGTGGGTGACACAAAACCGCAAGTTTTGAGCTAAAATTTTCAAATCTGAAACCCACCAAACCCACAAAAATATTTTGCAAACACCGGTAAAGGGTTATTCCGGAAAACTTATCTAGGGTAAAAACTAGATTTAATTTTCAAAAGATCAAATGTTTTCATAAAGATCCAATTTCCTTAATGGATCTAAATTTTTATAGTCATGTGGGACTGTAAACCATATCGTTACTACCATTGTTTATACCGCCGTATAGAAATCACTGATGTACAAAGTGTGAAGAATAAAGAAGTGATTCTAGTATTTCAAGACAATATTGCTTGAGGACAAGCAACGCTCAAGTGTGGGAATATTTGATAATGCTAAAAACGAACATATATTTCATAGCATTATTCCTCAAGAAAGACAAGCTTTTAGTTGCAATTGTTCTATTTACAAGAGATATTCGTTTAAATAATAAAAGGTGAAGACAAAAGACAGATTCGACGAATTGAAGACGCAAACGACCAAAAAGCTCAAAAATACAAAAGACAATCAAAAAGGTTCCAATTATTGATAAGAAACGTCTCGAAATCACAAGAGTACAAGATTCAAAACGCAAAGTACAAGATATTAAATTATACGCAAGGACGTTCGAAAATCCGGAACCGGGACCAGAGTCAACTCTTAACGCTCGACGCAACGGACTAAAAATTACAAGTTAACTATGTATATAAATATAATATAATATATAATTAATTATATTAATTATATATATATTATATATATATATATTAAAAACCGTCGGCAGCAGGAAACTCCAAGGGTGTGAGCTGTAAATACCTCTCCGCGACTCGCGGAGTTTTAAGGGTATTTTGCCGCGAGTCGCGGAGCCCCAATTTTCAAGTCTGGCTATAAAGCCAACCGAATTCTGATCAAATTTCATCATCTTTTTCTCTTCCTCTTCATACGTAAATATATTTATATTTATAATTTATATTTTAATTTTAATTATAATTCTAATAATAAGGGTATGTTAGCGAATGTTGTAAGGGTGTAAGTCGAAATTCTGTCCGTGTAACGCTACGCTATTTTTAATCATTGTAAGTTATGTTCAACCTTTTTATATTAATGTCTCGTAGCTAAGTTATTATTATGCTTATTTAAAACGAAGTAATCATGATGTTGGGCTAATTACTAAAATTGGGTAATTGGGCTTTGTACCATAATTGGGGTTTGGACAAAAGAACGACACTTGTGGAAACTAGACTATGGGCTATTAATGGGCTTTATATTTGTTTAACTAAATGAAAGTTTGTTAATGTTAATATAAAGATTTACAATTGGGCGTCCCTATAAACTACCATATACACTCGATCGGACACGATGGGCGGGGTATTTATATGTACGAATAATCGTTCATTTAACCGGACACGGGAATGGATTAATAGGCACTAGAATAATTAAAACAGGGGTGAAATTACATTCAAGGGTAATTGGTGTAATTGTTAACAAAGTAGTAAAACCTTGGTTTACACGCAGTCGATAACCTGGTGTATTCATTAAACAAAGTATTAAAACCTTGTTACAAATTCGAATCCCCAATTAGTTGGAATATTTATCTTCGGGTATAATAATAATTTGACAAGGACACTTGCAATTTATATTTATGACTGATGGACTGTTATGGACAAAAACCAGACGGACATATTGAATAATCCAGGACAAAGGACAATTAACCCATGGGCATAAAACTAAAATCAACACGTCAAACATCATGATTACGGAAGTTTAAATAAGCATAATTCTTTTATTTCATATTTTATTTCCTTTATTTTATATTTAATTGCACTTCTAATTATCGCACTTTTATTGTTATTTAATCGCACTTTTAATTATCGTACTTTTAATTATCGCAATTTAATTTTATCGCATTTTTATTATTCGCAATTTCATTATCGTTATTTACTTTACAATTTAATTTAAAGTCTTGTATTTATTTTATATTTTACATTAGGTTTTAACTGCGACTAAAGTTTTAAAATCGACAAACCGGTCATTAAACGGTAAAAACCCCCTTTTATAATAATAATATTACCTATATATATATTTGTATTTTTATAAAAATAAACTAATATAGCGTTGAGCTTTGTTTAAAGATTTCCCTGTGGAACGAACCGGACTTACTAAAAACTACACTACTGTACGATTAGGTACACTGCCTATAAGTGTTGTAGCAAGGTTTAAGTATATCCATTCTATAAATAAATAAATATCTTGTGTAAAATTGTATCGTATTTAATAGTTTTTCCTACAAAAATATAAGCTATTTTATATACACCTCGTTCGACATCAAAGATAGAACTTGAGAGAGTTCAATTAGATGAAGAAAATTGAAGAATGAAAGTGTTTGTAGGTGTTTTTGGTCGTTGGTGTATGGATTAGATATAAAGGATATGTAATTTTGTTTTCATGTAAATAAGTCATGAATGATTACTCATATTTTTGTAATTTTATGAGATATTTCATGCTAGTTGCCAAATGATGGTTCCCACATGTGTTAGTTGACTCACATGGGCTGCTAAGAGCTGATCATTGGAGTGTATATACCAATAGTACATACATCTAAAAGCTGTGTATTGTACGAGTACGAATACGGGTGCATACGAGTAGAATTGTTGATGAAACTGAACGAGGATGTAATTGTAAGCATTTTTGTTAAGTAGAAGTATTTTGATAAGTGTATTGAAGTCTTTCAAAAGTGTATAAATACATATTAAAACACTACATGTATATACATTTTAACTGAGTCGTTAAGTCATCGTTAGTCGTTACATGTAAGTGTTGTTTTGAAACCTTTAGGTTAACGATCTTGTTAAATGTTGTTAACCCAATGTTTATAATATCAAAAGAGATTTTAAATTATTATATTATCATGATATTATGATGTACGAATATCTCTTAATATGATATATATACATTAAATGTCGTTACAACGATAAACGTTACATATATGTCTCGTTTCAAAATCATTAAGTTAGTAGTCTTGTTTTTACATATGTAGTTCATTGTTAATATAATTAATGATATGTTTACTTATCATAATATCATGTTAACTATATATATAACCATATATATGTCATCATATAGTTTTTTTACAAGTTTTAACGTTCGTGAATCACCGGTCAACTTGGGTGGTCAATTGTCTATATGAAACCTATTTCAATTAATCAAGTCTTAACAAGTTTGATTGCTTAACATGTTGGAAACATTTAATCATGTAAACATCAATCTCAATTAATATATATAAACATGGAAAAGTTCGGGTCACTACAGTACCTACCCGTTAAATAAATTTCGTCCCGAAATTTTAAGCTGTTGAAGGTGTTGACGAATCTTCTGGAAATAGATGCGGGTATTTCTTCTTCATCTGATCTTCACGCTCCCAGGTGAACTCGGGTCCTCTACGAGCATTCCATCGAACCTTAACAATTGGTATCTTGTTTTGCTTAAGTCTTTTAACCTCACGATCCATTATTTCGACGGGTTCTTCGATGAATTGAAGTTTTTCGTTGATTTGGATTTCATCTAACGGAATAGTGAGATCTTCTTTAGCAAAACATTTCTTCAAATTCGAGATGTGGAAAGTGTTATGTACAGCCGCGAGTTGTTGAGGTAACTCTAGTCGGTAAGCTACTGGTCCGACACGATCAATAATCTTGAATGGTCCAATATACCTTGGATTTAATTTCCCTCGTTTACCAAATCGAACAACGCCTTTCCAAGGTGCAACTTTAAGCATGACCATCTCTCCAATTTCAAATTCTATATCTTTTCTTTTAATGTCAGCGTAGCTCTTTTGTCGACTTTGGGCGGTTTTCAACCGTTGTTGAATTTGGATGATCTTCTCGGTAGTTTCTTGTATAATCTCCGGACCCGTAATCTGTCTATCCCCCACTTCACTCCAACAAATCGGAGACCTGCACTTTCTACCATAAAGTGCTTCAAACGGCGCCATCTCAATGCTTGAATGGTAGCTGTTGTTGTAGGAAAATTCTGCTAACGGTAGATGTCGATCCCAACTGTTTCCGAAATCAATAACACATGCTCGTAGCATGTCTTCAAGCGTTTGTATCATCCTTTCGCTATGCCCATCAGTTTGTGGATGATAGGCAGCACTCATGTCTAGACGAGTTCCTAATGCTTGCTGTAATGTCTGCCAGAATCTTGAAATAAATCTGCCATCCCTATCAGAGATAATAGAGATTGGTATTCCATGTCTGGAGACGACTTCCTTCAAATACAGTCGTGCTAACTTCTCCATCTTGTCATCTTCTCTTATTGGTAGGAAGTGTGCTGATTTGGTGAGACGATCAACTATTACCCAAATAGTATCAAAACCACTTGCAGTCCTTGGCAATTTAGTGATGAAATTCATGGTAATGTTTTCCCATTTCCATTCCGGGATTTCGGGTTGTTGAAGTAGACCTGATGGTTTCTGATGCTCAGCTTTGACCTTAGAACACGTCAAACATTCTCCTACGTACTTAGCAACATCGGCTTTCATACCCGGCCACCAAAAATGTTTCTTGAGATCCTTGTACATCTTCCCCGTTCCAGGATGTATTGAGTATCTGGTTTTATGAGCTTCTCTAAGTACCATTTCTCTCATATCTCCAAATTTTGGTACCCATATCCTTTCAGCCCTATACCGGGTTCCGTCTTCCCGAATATTAAGATGCTTCTCCGATCCTTTGGGTATTTCATCCTTTAAATTTCCCTCTTTTAAAACTCCTTGTTGCGCCTCCTTTATTTGAGTAGTAATGTTATTATGAATCATTATATTCATAGATTTTACTCGAATGGGTTCTCTGTCCTTCCTGCTCAAGGCATCGGCTACCACATTTGCCTTCCCCGGGTGGTAACGAATCTCAAAGTCGTAATCATTCAATAATTCAATCCACCTACGCTGCCTCATATTCAGTTGTTTCTGATTAAATATGTGTTGAAGACTTTTGTGGTCGGTATATATAATACTTTTGACCCCATATAAGTAGTGCCTCCAAGTCTTTAATGCAAAAACAACCGCGCCTAATTCCAAATCATGCGTCGTATAATTTTGTTCGTGAATCTTCAATTGTCTAGACGCATAAGCAATCACCTTCGTTCGTTGCATTAATACACAACCGAGACCTTGCTTTGATGCGTCACAATAAATCACAAAATCATCATTCCCTTCAGGCAATGACAATATAGGTGCCGTAGTTAGCTTTTTCTTCAATAACTGAAACGCTTTCTCTTGTTCATCATTCCATTCAAATTTCTTCCCTTTATGCGTTAATGCAGTCAAGGGTTTTGCTATTCTGGAAAAGTCTTGGATGAACCTTCTGTAGTAACCAGCTAGTCCTAAAAACTGGCGTATGTGTTTCGGAGTTTTCGGGGTTTCCCACTTTTCAACAGTTTCTATCTTTGCCGGATCCACCTTAATACCTTCTTTGTTCACTATGTGACCGAGGAATTGAACTTCTTCCAACCAAAATGCACACTTTGAAAACTTAGCGTACAATTCTTCCTTCCTCAATACTTTTAACACCTTTCTCAAATGTTCACCGTGTTCTTGGTCATTCTTTGAGTAAATAAGTATGTCATCAATGAAAACAATGACAAACTTGTCAAGGTATGGTCCACACACTCGGTTCATAAGGTCCATGAACACAGCTGGTGCATTAGTTAAACCAAACGGCATGACCATAAACTCGTAATGACCGTAACGTGTTCTGAAAGC
This sequence comes from Rutidosis leptorrhynchoides, assembly GCF_046630445.1. Lineage (NCBI taxonomy): Eukaryota > Viridiplantae > Streptophyta > Magnoliopsida > Asterales > Asteraceae > Rutidosis > Rutidosis leptorrhynchoides. The sequence goes on from NC_092341.1 coordinate 127,156,107, forward strand.
AGTCTTTGGAATATCATCTTCTTTCACCCGCATTTGATGATACCCGGAACGTAAGTCAATCTTTGAATAAACAGACGAGCCTTGTAGTTGATCAAATAAGTCGTCGATTCTCGGTAGTGGGTAGCGGTTCTTGATGGTAAGTTTGTTCAACTCTCGGTAGTCGATACACAACCTGAATGTACCATCTTTCTTCTTGACAAACAAAACAGGAGCTCCCCACGGTGATGTGCTTGGTCGAATGAAACCACGCTCTAAAAGTTCTTGTAATTGGCTTTGCAGTTCTTTCATCTCGCTGGGTGCGAGTCTGTAAGGAGCACGAGCTATTGGTGCAGCTCCTGGTACAAGATCTATTTGAAATTCAACGGATCGATGTGGGGGTAATCCCGGTAATTCTTTCGGAAATACATCGGGAAATTCTTTTGCAATGGGAACATCATTGATGCTCTTTTCTTCAGTTTGTACTTTCTCGACGTGTGCTAGAACAGCATAGCAACCTTTTCTTATTAGTTTTTGTGCCTTCAAATTACTAATAAGATGTAGCTTCGTGTTTCCCTTTTCTCCGTACACCATTAAGGGTTTTCCTTTTTCTCGTATAATGCGAATTGCATTTTTGTAACAAACGATCTCCGCTTTCACTTCTTTCAACCAGTCCATACCGATTATCACATCAAAACTCCCTAACTCTACTGGTATCAAATCAATCTTAAATGTTTCGCTAACCAGTTTAATTTCTCGATTCCGACATATATTATCTGCTGAAATTAATTTACCATTTGCTAATTCGAGTAAAAATTTACTATCCAAAGGCGTCAATGGACAACTTAATTTAGCACAAAAATCTCTACTCATATAGCTTCTATCCGCACCCGAATCAAATAAAACGTAAGCAGATTTATTGTCAATAAGAAACGTACCCGTAACAAGCTCCGGGTCTTCCTGTGCCTCTATCGCATTAATATTGAAAACTCTTCCACGGCCTTGTCCATTCGTGTTCTCCTGGTTCGGGCAATTTCTAATAATGTGGCCTGGTTTTCCACATTTATAACAAACTACATTGGCATAACTTGCTCCGACACTACTTGCTCCGCCATTACTCGTTCCGACACCATTTGTTCCTTTCGTTCTATTAGCCCCTGGTCCGTAGACCTCACACTTCGCCGCGCTATGACCATTTCTTTTACACTTGTTGCAAAATTTGGTGCAGAACCCCGAGTGATTCTTTTCACACCTTTGGCATAGCTGCTTCTGATTGTTGTTGTTGTTGCGGTTATTATTGTTGTTGGGATGATTGTTGTAGTTGCTGTTGTTGTTGTTGCTGTTGTTGTTGTTGTTGGGCCGTTTGTTGTAGTTGCGATTGATGTTGCGATTGTTGGGATAATTTTTGCGATTATTGTTGTAATTACTGTTGTTGTTGTATTGGTGATTCTTATCACCGTTTTCCTCCCACTTTCTTTTGACTTGCTTCACATTGGCCTCTTCAGCAGTCTGTTCTTTAATTCTTTCTTCAATCTGGTTCACTAGTTTGTGAGCCATTCTACATGCCTGTTGTATGGAGGCGGGCTCGTGTGAACTTATATCTTCTTGGATTCTTTCCGGTAATCCTTTCACAAATGCGTCGATCTTCTCTTCCTCATCTTCGAATGCTCCCGGACACAATAGGCACAATTCTGTTAATCGTCTTTCGTACGTGGTAATATCAAATCCTTGGGTTCGTAACCCTCTAAGTTCTGTCTTGAGCTTATTGACCTCGGTTCTGGGACGGTACTTCTCGTTCATCAAGTGCTTGAATGCTGACCACGGTAGTGCGTACGCATCATCTTGTCCCACTTGCTCTAGATAGGTATACCACCATGTTAACGCAGAACCTGTGAAGGTATGCGTAGCGTACTTCACTTTGTCCTCTTCAGTACACTTACTTATGGCAAACACCGATTCAACCTTCTCGGTCCACCGTTTCAATCCGATCGGTCCTTCGGTTCCATCAAATTCTAAAGGTTTGCAGGCAGTGAATTCTTTGTAGGTGCATCCTACACGATTTCCTGTACTGCTAGATCCAAGGTTATTGTTGGTATGTAGCGCAGCCTGTACTGCGGCTATGTTTGAAGCTAGAAAAGTACGGAATTCCTCTTCATTCATATTCACGGTGTGTCGAGTAGTCGGTGCCATTTCCTTCAAAATAGTTAAATGGAACAAGTTAATCATACAGAATATTAAGAGTAGTTAATAGTATTTCGTAGCATAATATGAACTCATTTATAAAAGCTTTTTCTTCATATTAGCATTTTATAAGTTTAAATTCGGGTAGTACCTACCCGTTAAGTTCATACTTAGTAGCTAATATACAATTCAACTACTACAATTCTATATGAAAAACTGATTATAATAATATTTCGCGTTCAAACTTTTATACAATATTTTACAAACTTACAATACCGCTTATTTTACATAAAGCATGAAATATAGCACACAATAACTTTGATACAAGATAGTTGTGAAGACAATTCTAGCTAGTACACAAGTCGTTCGGCAAAGGCAATAAAGACACGTAATTCATACGTCCAGAAACAAGTCATGCATTCTGGTTTTACTAGGACTACTTCCCATCCTTGGTCTTGTGCAACATAACCGTTATGGCCGTTGATAAGACAGCGTGTTGTAACGTCATCAAAGGGACGAGGGTTACGTAATGTCCAACAGTCCCGTAACAATCTAAAAACCTCATTTCTTACCCCAATTACCGACTCCGTCACTTGTGGGAACGTTTTGTTTAATAGTTGTAGCCCGGTGTTCTTGTTCTCACTTTGGTGAGAAGCGAACATTACTAATCCGTAAGCATAACATGCTTCTTTATGTTGCATGTTAGCCGCTTTTTCTAAATCACGAAGTCCAATATTCGGATATATTGAGTCAAAATAATTTCTTAACCCGTTGCGTAAAATAGCATTTGGGTTCCCCGCAATATATGCGTCAAAGTAAACACATCGTAACTTATGGGTTTCCCAATGTGATATCCCCCATCTTTCAAACGAAAGTCTCTTATAAACCAAGACATTCTTGGAACGTTCTTCGAATGTCTTACAAACTGATCTCGCCTTAAATAGTTGTGCTGAAGAATTCTGTCCGACTCTAGACAAGATTTCATCAATCATGTCTCCGGGTAGGTCTCTTAAAATATTGGGTTGTCTATCCATTTTGTGTTTTTAAACTGTAAAATAGACAAGAGTTAGTTTCATAAAAAAATACTTATTAATACAAGCAATTTTTTTACATATATCATAAAGCATAAGAACACTATATTACATATATTACACCACACGAATACAACTATCTTATTCCGACTCGTTCGTTTCTTCTTCTTCGGTTTTGGTTCGTTTTGCCAAGTTTCTAGGGATATATGATGTTCCCCTAATACGAGCCGTCGTTGTCCACATTGGTTTAGAAAAACCTGGTGGTTTAGAGGTTCCCGGGTCATTGTTACAACTTAAGGACTTCGGGGGTTGACGATACATATAAAGTTCATCGGGGTTGGAATTAGATTTCTCTATTTTTATGCCCTTTCCCTTATTATTTTCTTTTGCCTTTTTAAATTCAGTTGGGGTAATTTCTATAACATCATCGGAATTCTCGTCGGAATCCGATTCATCGGAGAATTGGTAATCCTCCCAATATTTTGCTTCCTTGGCGGAAACACCATTGACCATAATTAACTTTGGTCAGTTGGTTGAGGATTTTCTTTTACTTAACCGTTTTATTATTTCCTCCACCGGTTCTATTTCTTCATCCGGTTCCGATTCTTCTTCCGGTTCCGACTCTTCTTCCGGTTCCTCTTCGGGAACTTGTGAATCAGTCCACAAATCATTCCAATTTACATTTGACTCTTCATTATTATTAGGTGAGTCAATGGGACTTGTTCTAGAGGTAGACATCTATCACATAATATCAAACACGTTAAGAGATTAATATATCACATAATATTCATATGTTAAAAATATATAGTTTCCAACAAAAATGTTAAGCAATCATTTTTAAAGAAAACACGGTCGAAGTCCAGACTCACTAATGCATCCTAACAAACTCGATAAGACACACTAATGCAAATTTTCTGGTTCTCTAAGACCAACGCTCGGATACCAACTGAAATGTCCCGTTCTTATTGATTAAAAACGTTCCATATTAATTGATTTCGTTGCGAGGTTTTGACCTCTATATGAGACGTTTTACAAAGACTGCATTCATTTTTAAACAAACCATAACCTTTATTTCATCAATAAAGGTTTAAAAAGCTTTACGTAGATTATCAAATAATGATAATCTAAAATATCCTGTTTACACACGACCATTACATAATGGTTTACAATACAAATATGTTACAACAAAATAAGTTTCTTGAATGCAGTTTTTACACAATATCATACAAGCATGGACTCCAAATCTTGTCCTTATTTAAGTATGCGACAGCGGAAGCTCTTAATAATCACCTGAGAATAAACATGCTTAAAACGTCAACAAAAATGTTGGTGAGTTATAGGTTTAACCTATATATATCAAATCGTAACAATAGACCACAAGATTTCATATTTCAATACACATCCCATACATAGAGATAAAAATCATTCATATGGTGAACACCTGGTAACCGACAATAACAAGATGCATATATAAGAATATCCCCATCATTCCGGGACACCCTTCGGATATGATATAAATTTCGAAGTACTAAAGCATCCGGTACTTTGGATGGGGTTTGTTAGGCCCAATAGATCTATCTTTAGGATTCGCGTCAATTAGGGTGTCTGTTCCCTAATTCTTAGATTACCAGACTTAATAAAAAGGGGCATATTCGATTTCGATAATTCAACCATAGAATGTAGTTTCACGTACTTGTGTCTATTTTGTAAATCATTTATAAAACCTGCATGTATTCTCATCCCAAAAATATTAGATTTTAAAAGTGGGACTATAACTCACTTTCACAGATTTTTACTTCGTCGGGAAGTAAGACTTGGCCACTGGTTGATTCACGAACCTATAACAATATATACATATATATCAAAGTATGTTCAAAATATATTTACAACACTTTTAATATATTTTGATGTTTTAAGTTTATTAAGTCAGCTGTCCTCGTTAGTAACCTACAACTAGTTGTCCACAGTTAGATGTACAGAAATAAATCGATAAATATTATCTTGAATCAATCCACGACCCAGTGTATACGTATCTCAGTATTGATCACAACTCAAACTATATATATTTTGGAATCAACCTCAACCCTGTATAGCTAACTCCAACATTCACATATAGAGTGTCTATGGTTGTTCCGAAATATATATAGATGTGTCGACATGATAGGTCGAAACATTGTATACGTGTCTATGGTATCTCAAGATTACATAATATATAATACAAGTTGATTAAGTTATGGTTGGAATAGATTTGTTACCAATTTTCACGTAGCTAAAATGAGAAAAATTATCCAATCTTGTTTTACCCATAACTTCTTCATTTTAAATCCGTTTTGAGTGAATCAAATTGCTATGGTTTCATATTGAACTCTATTTTATGAATCTAAACAAAAAAGTATAGGTTTCTAGTCGGAAAAATAAGTTACAAGTCGTTTTTGTAAAGATAGTCATTTCAGTCGAAAGAACGACGTCTAGATGACCATTTTAGAAAACATACTTTCACTTTGAGTTTAACCATAATTTTTGGATATAGTTTCATGTTCATAATAAAAATCATTTTCTCAGAATAACAACTTTTAAATCAAAGTTTATCATAGTTTTTAATTAACTAACCCAAAACAGCCCGCGGTGTTACTACGACGGCGTAAATCCGGTTTTACGGTGTTTTTCGTGTTTCCAGGTTTTAAATCATTAAGTTAGCATATCATATAGATATAGAACATGTGTTTAGTTGATTTTAAAAGTCAAGTTAGAAGGATTAACTTTTGTTTGCGAACAAGTTTAGAATTAACTAAACTATGTTCTAGTGATTACAAGTTTAAACCTTCGAATAAGATAGCTTTATATGTATGAATCGAATGATGTTATGAACATCATTACTACCTTAAGTTCCTTGGATGAACCTACTGGAAAAGAGAAAAATGGATCTAGCTTCAATGGATCCTTGGATGGCTCAAAGTTCTTGAAGCAAAATCATGACACGAAAACAAGTTCAAGTAAGATCATCACTTGAAATAAGATTGTTATAGTTATAGAAATTGAACCAAAGTTTGAATATGATTATTACCTTGTATTAGAATGATAACCTACTGTAAGAAACAAAGATTTCTTGAGGTTGAATGATCACCTTACAAGATTGGAAGTGAGCTAGCAAACTTGAAAGTATTCTTGATTTTATGAAACTAGAACTTTTGGAATTTATGAAGAACACTTAGAACTTGAAGATAGAACTTGAGAGAGTTCAATTAGATGAAGAAAATTGAAGAATGAAAGTGTTTGTAGGTGTTTTTGGTCGTTGGTGTATGGATTAGATATAAAGGATATGTAATTTTGTTTTCATGTAAATAAGTCATGAATGATTACTCATATTTTTGTAATTTTATGAGATATTTCATGCTAGTTGCCAAATGATGGTTCCCACATGTGTTAGGTGACTCACATGGGCTGCTAAGAGCTGATCATTGGAGTGTATATACCAATAGTACATACATCTAAAAGCTGTGTATTGTACGAGTACGAATACGGGTGCATACGAGTAGAATTGTTGATGAAACTGAACGAGGATGTAATTGTAAGCATTTTTGTTAAGTAGAAGTATTTTGATAAGTGTATTGAAGTCTTTCAAAAGTTTATAAATACATATTAAAACACTACATGTATATACATTTTAACTGAGTCGTTAAGTCATCGTTAGTCGTTACATGTAAGTATTGTTTTGAAACCTTTAGGTTAACGATCTTGTTAAATGTTGTTAACCCAATGTTTATAATATCAAAAGAGATTTTAAATTATTATATTATCATGATATTATGATGTACGAATATCTCTTAATATGATATATATACATTAAATGTCGTTACAACGATAAATGTTACATATATGTCTCGTTTCAAAATCATTAAGTTAGTAGTCTTGTTTTTACATATGTAGTTCATTGTTAATATAATTAATGATATGTTTACTTATCATAATATCATGTTAACTATATATATAACCATATATATGTCATCATATAGTTTTTTTACAAGTTTTAACGTTCGTGAATCACCGGTCAACTTGGGTGGTCAATTGTCTATATGAAACCTATTTCAATTAATCAAGTCTTAACAAGTTTGATTGCTTAACATGTTGGAAACATTTAATCATGTAAACATCAATCTCAATTAATATATATAAACATGGAAAAGTTCGGGTCACTACACCATCCACCTACGTTGACGATAATTCAAATCTCGTTGATTAAAGAGATGTTTCAAGCTCTTATGATCCGAATAAATCGTACTCTTAACACCATACAAGTAATGGCGCCAAATTTTCAACGAATGCACAACCGCAGCCAACTCAAGATCATGAGTCGGATATCTCGTCTCGTGTTCCTTTAATTGTCGAGAGGCATAAGCGATGACTTTACCCATTTGCATAAGAACACACCCAAGCCCATTTAGCGAAGCTTCATAATAAACCGTCATGTCTTCCACTCCTTCCGGCAAAACTAACACCGGGGCTTGACACAACTTCTCTTTTAGCAATTGAAAAGCAATTTCTTGCTCGTTCTCCCAAGTAAATCTCGCGTTCTTCCTCGTCAATTTCGTCAACGAAGAAGCGATCTTGGAAAAGTCTTGGATAAACCGACGATAGTAACCGGCCAATCCGAGAAAACTTCGGATATCCGTAGGCGTAGTCGGTCGTTCCCATCTCTTCACCGTCTCTATCTTCCCCGGATCTACTTGAATACCGTCTTTGTTCACAATGTGGCCAAGGAATTGAACCTCCCTTAGCCAAAATTCACATTTGGAGAACTTAGCATACAACTTCTCCTTTCGTAATGTCTTCAATACTTCGCGCAAATGATGTTCATGTTCATTCATACTTTTCGAGTAGACTAGTATGTCATCAATGAACACAATCACCGACTTGTCCAACATAGATTGGCACACTCGGTTCATAAGATCCATGAATGCCGCCGGTGCATTCGTAAGACCAAAAGGCATTACCACAAAGTCAAAATGACCATAACGCGTGCAAGCCATTTTCTCGATATCTTCCTCACGGACCCGCATTTGGTGATAGCCGGATCGTAGGTCGATTTTTGAGAAATACGTTGCACCTTGGAGTTGGTCAAACAAATCGTCAATCCGAGGTAATGGATAATGATTCTTGATCGTTACTTTATTTAACTCCCGATAATCGATGCACATCCGCATACTACCATCCTTCTTCTTTACGAATAAAACCGGAGCACCCCATGGCGAAGCACTCGGTCGAATGAAACCCTTCTCAAGTAACTCTTGGGTTTGATTTAACAACTCTTGCATTTCCGTCGGCGCTAAACGATAAGGAGTTTTAGCAATGGGGGTAGCCCCCGGAACCAACTCAATGCGAAATTCAACTTGTCTTTCCGCCGGACACCCGGTAACTCATCCGGAAAAACGTCTTCGAATTCACTAACCACCGAAATTTCACGAATGGGTGGTGGCTCATCACGAGTATCAACAACATGGGCAAGAAAAGCCATGCCACCACTATCAAGGAGATGACGTGCCCGTGCAAAAGTGCATATCGGCACAAGTCTTCTACGCTTATCACCATGAATAATTAACTCTCCCCCACTTGGGGCCTTTACACGTATAAATTTTTCATGGCACGCAATATCGGCTCTATTATGATCGAGCCAATCCATACCAACAACGATATCGAAATCGCCCAAAGTCATCGGGATAAGATCGATCTTAAAGTCTTCGGCACCAAAAACGACATCACAATTTTTACACACATCAACCACTAGCACCTTCTTGCCGTCCGCTATTTCGACTTTTACCGGACGACTTAACTTAGCTAACGGTCTATTAAGTCTAGGCACAAATTTTGGAGATACAAACAATAAATTTGCACCGCTATCAAATAGGATCCTTGCCGGATTTGAGTTAACCATAAAAGTACCTGAAACAACTTCGTTGGATTGCTTGGCCTCCTCATTCGTCATCAAATAGTTCTGACCCCTAGCTGTACCCGCCGCCTTTTCTAACTTCTTGACATGATCCTTATTCAAATCGGGACATTCCGGCCTCTTGTGCCCCTCCTTCCCACAATTAAAACACGTGACCGACTTGGTCAAACAATCACGGGCGTAATAACCCGACTTCCCACAGCTATAGCAAGTAGGCGCAAAAGTATTTGAATCACCTTCTTCACACTTCCGACGCTTTTGGACCCCTTCTTGTTCTTTTTGTGGGAAAAGCTCGATTGACTCGAATTCTCGAACTTCCTCTTTCCAAAAGTAAAACTACTCTTTCTCAACACAAGCGCTTCAAAACCCTTTGCCATATTGAACAATTTATCAAAGCTCTTCACCACGTTCACACTAATTTTCTCTTGATAGTTATCATTCAAGATTCGATAGAAATCTTCTTTCAACATTTTATCATTCCCGACATACTCCGGGCAAAATTGGGTCTTGGACAAAAACACGGATTTGAGAGTGTTCAAATCCATCGGCCCTTGCCTCAAGGAACGTAGTTCATCCTTAAGCCTTGTAAGATCGGCCGAAGTTCGGTATTCATCGAAAAACTCCGCCTTGAATTCATCCCATGTGAACTCCATGCATTGTTCTTAGCCATAAAGTCGGATCTTCGTGTCCCACCACAATTTAGCATCACCTCTTAACATGCTACAACCATATCTCGTCTTTTTATCAAGAGGGCATTCACACGTACGAAAAGCCCCCTCCATGTCGGAGATCCAACGGGCACTCTTAAGTGGGTCTCGTTCACCATCTAAGGTGGGAGGTTGAGAGTCCTTGAAATTCTTATAGAAGAAGTCCTGTCTCCCCACATTATCCTCTTGAAGAATGGCCTTCACTTACTCCTTGACTACATTGACTAATTGCTCGTCAATCGTATCTAGAAACATTTTCTTAACATCCTCGAGGAACTCCGCCTTTTGACGTATAAAGATGGCCTCAACTTTAGCCGTGAACTCAACGTCCTCACTCGTACTTCCGTCATTGGTGTCGTGTCCATTTCTCATCTTCATTCTATAAAACGGAAAAGATTTAAACAACGAAACGAAAGGACTTAACACATATGTATATACATATACACCACACTACTTCATCTTGCTCGAAAATCGTCGTACATTACTTGTTTGACACGATTTGCACCCGTAACAACGGTAGCTAATCATTGTTACGCGAGAATGTCGCATTAACTTTCTAGTACCACGTCCATCTCGCTTGATGATTGCTAAACACAACACACTACCATTAGCACAAGGTTAGTTCACATAAACCAAAGTACTAACATTTCCCGATTAGACCCAAAGTCCTACAAGTCCCGCATAAAGCGTACACACAATAAAGTCGAAGTCTAGGCACCTATCTCAAGTCGCCTAAATCCCATAGATCATGCTCTGATACCACTTTTAATTACCTAAACCAAACCACGAACAACCAGCGTTAAAATCTCAAGATAATTTTTTTTTTTGCTGGAACAGCATATGGCGCGGCGCGCCATATGGCCGCGCAGCGCGCCAAACTGGACTGTCCCAAAAGTCATGAAATGCGAAAAAGATCGGCCACTTCCCGACATAATTAGACAATACGCTTTTAACAACATATTCAAACATGTAAAACTAACACAATTCAAACATAAAATAAGTTTTACAAAGTGGGGCCCACTTTGGCCATTTTACGAGTTTAATACATAACGTGAGTTTCGACCACCAAAAAGTTTAAGTACCAAACGACACGATGAGCATGGTGTTTGGGATTAAACTACCCAATTCATGGTCAAACTCCAAAAGCTAACACATCCAAAAGGTGTCCCTTAACAAGCGGGATCTCTAATCCAACCGTATGCCCTTACCCTTATCCACGCCGGAACCTATAAAATGGTAAACACCGAGAGGGTAAGTTAACGCTTAGTGAGTAAAATAAATATATACATGCATATAAGACTTACCTACTCGCATCCACGATATCATATAACGCATACAAACGCATAACGCCTCAATAAACAAGCTAGTACTATCAAATCGTACAACTAGCAATTTCAATAGCATAATATTCATAATAATAATTAAATGCTAACTTCAACAACTATAAACCATGGTTAACCAATCTCTTCGCAAGGGAATGACTTCTCGAAACAAGTCATCGATGTTCATAACAACCGTTAGCTCCCAAAAACGGCTATGGTATGTTAACCACCGAGGTGTTCCAAAAACAGCTATGGCATCACCCCCAAGTGTTCCCAAAAATGGCTATGGCATCACTTGATCAACGTGTGAGTAAAACACGGCTATTACTCACAACCACATACACAAACACGGTTATGTGCTCAATAACTCGGATAATATCGTGGGAGTAAAACACGGCTATTACTCGCCGCTATATGCACAAACACGGCTATGTGCATAAATATAAAACGTGGGCAAAATGGCTATGCCTCACAACCATGGTCACAAAACGTCTATGTGACACCATTAATACGGCACGTAAATCATATACATACATATATAGATTTTCCATTCACCTCAAAGTCTTGATGAGAGATAGACAAGCTCGGAAATCTTCAATGTAACGTACCTATTACATTATACATAATATCAATCACAAACTCAAGTTGGTCCACCAACTCAAACTCCATTCTATAGTCATTTTGACCCATGGTGCAATCTCGACCCATTTGCACCCTTAACCCTAATATTTGGGTCAATCATAACCAAAACCCTAACATTTACCAAATTAGGTCTTAAAACACTTTTCAACACAAGGTCTATGCATCTTAAACATACACTAACTATCTTAGGTCCATTATGACCCATTTGACCACTTAAATGTCAATACACCCATTTCGGGTCACCCACTAACCCACTTAACACCCATTTACATATATATAAGTGTGCTAGTACTTTGACTAACCAATTTAGACTCATGAACATAGTATACTACTTTGAAAACCCTAGTTAATCATCTTTGGGTCTACATGACCCAAATTCACCCAAAACACCCAATTTACTAACAAATGGGTTTTAGGTTCATCACTTACCCCAAACCCTAACCCATAATCAAATTAAAATTAAAAAATCAAGATTAGAGCATACCACTACCACCAAAATATAGCTAGAGGGTAGATGAACAACTTTAAAGCTTGCACTTAGACCCGATTCAACCTTCTTCTTCCTTATTTTGAGCTCTCTCACTCTAGAAAACCCCTCTCTCTCTAAAATTGAATGGATGAGGTTGATGTAGGTGGAAATGGAGTTAATGAGGGCCCAACAACTGGTTTAGGGCCTTAAAGTAGGACCCCATGTGATTTTACCAATTTACCCCCAAAATATCTAATTTTAAAAGGGAGTGAGCTGTCACAGCATATCGGCGCGGCGCGCCAGTCGTTCAGTCCAGATTCTGCTCTTTATTTAAAATATGAAACGAACACCCACTCAACCCATACCATATTTACACATATGTACGATGAAATAATAGGGTCTTACACCTAGTTTCTTACAAGAGCTAGTTGAACATGAACAGAATACGAAAAATGTTGATTATGTGCCTAAACGTAGATTGGTTTATATTCCTACACTCATGCTAGAGAAATACATTTTAATGCTTGAGAATGGAGTATTTAACAAACCTAGTTCTAGCATTATTATCATAGATGAGGTGTTTGATGAACCAACTTTTGATATAAAACCAATACAACCGGCTTTACCTGCATGTCCTGTTTCTGATGCTAAAATTTGTGAAGACCTAGCACATGAACTAACTGTCTTCTTTGAGACTGAATCACTAGGTTAAAAGGCTTTAGATGTGAAAGTAGAACCTCAGGATGAACCAAAAGTTGTACCTATGATAGACTTCAATGCTAAAATATCTGCTGTAAGTAATTTTAGTCGTATAGTAGATATACTAGAAAAGGAAAATGTTGAATTGCAACTTAAGTGTAAATATTTAGAACAAATGCTTGCTTTGTGTGATAAATTGCCTCAACTTCCTAAGAAAGAATGTATTTATGCTTTTAAGGAAGGTGAAGTTGTAGTTTATGCTGAGAAATTATGTCTTAAAATTAAAAGTTTAAATCACAAGATAATTCAACTGAAACAGGCTAACACACTTAAGCAAACTTCATCAAGTGAAACCAAATTGTCTGAATGTAAGACTAAAGTGTCTGAATGTGTTTGTGGGATTACTAAGAAGGTTAAGGGGACAATAAATTCTATGGTTTCAAAACCCATTATTATTCTTAAAAATCCTTTACGTTCTAAATTTGAAAAAAGTGTTTCAAAAGTTGCACCTTCAACACAATTCATTGTTAAGAAGGTTCATTCTCCAGATGGTTCTTTTTTGACTAAAAAGATTCCTATGAATTTAATGTCAAATCAAGCAAAGGAAAGTTGTTTAAAGTAATCAGTTAAGTCTAAATAACACACAAGTCCAAAACCTGATTTGAGTGAGTATGAAGCAAAAGAACGTAAAATAAAATTGGAAATTTTGCAAAATCAATCATCTCACATGTCAACTGAAACATTTGGACGTCTAACTAACAAAGGTGTTTTTCGTGTCACAGGTTATAATCCAAACTTGAATTACAAGTCCAAATGGGTACCTAAGTCAAAGACTAAGAATGTAGCAAACAAATCTGAGAAATCTGCTAGTCGACCTAGGAAACCATCTCTTGTATTCCATTTTACATCTATGAAAGATAAATTGTCCTGGAACAATTTGTTTGTTAAGACTTGAGATTGCTTATGAAAAAGATATGTGTAATGTGCTTTTGGATGATGCTTTAAAATCTAGACTGCATGATGCATTACATTTTACTTATTTGTGCAATCCAAAGTTTGTTCCTGTTACTAACTGTAGAGGACCCAAACAAGTTTGGGTACCTAAACTCTAGGAAAATTAACGTTTACAGGGTGGACTACATGATGGGCGATAAATCCTTCCTTGTTAATTTCATTAACAAATTCCTATGAATGGTTACATTTGGAAATGATGAAATTGCGGCGATAACGGGCTATAGAGATTATGTTCAAAATGGCATAACAATCAAACGGGTCTCTTATGTTAATGGTCTGGGCTGTAGTTTGTTTAGTGTAAGTCAATTCTGCGATGGGGATCTCAAACTTCTATTTGAACGTCATCAATGCTCGGTGCAATCCACCGATGGAAATGATCTCCTTGTTGGTAAACGTTGTGCTTCACTATATACTATTGACCTCAATGATGCACCAACACATGGTAATATGTGTTTAGTTACACGTTCTACAAAAGAAAACTCGTGGTTATAGCATCACCGGATGTCTCACCTGAACTACAAGGGTATCAATCGACTAGTCTCTAAATACTTGGTTGATGGTATTACTAGCTTTCAATATGATAAGCATCATGTGTGTCCATCATGTGTAATAGGTAAGCTGAAACGAACTTCTCATCCGCTTAAGCAAGTCCCAAGTACTTCAACGTTTTTGCAATTATTGCATATGGACTTATGTGGACCCATGAGAGTTTCTATCCTCGGTGACTGGAAACATGTGCTTGTCATTGTTGATGACTATACTCTATTTACATGGATATTTCTTTTAAGGACCAAATCTGAAACCCCCGCCATTATCATTGAGTTCATTAAAAAGACTCAACGCTCTATTAACAAACATGTTAAGAGTATTCGAACTGATAATGGGACGGAATTTAAGAATGAACTGCTTGATTGTTACCTAAAAGACTAAGGCATTGAACATCAGTTCTCTGCTGTAAGAACCCCCCAACAAAATGGAGTAGTCGAACGACGTAATCGTACGTTATACGAGGTAGCACGAACGATGCTTGCCTACTCTAAATTACCTCCGAAAATGTGGGGAGAGACCATTTCAACTGTTTGTTATACCCAAAATCGTTGTATCATAAACAAAAGTTTTAATAAAACTCCTTATGAGTTACTGTATGGTAGACGCCCGAATGTTAAATAATTCTGTATTTTTAGCTATATATGCTATGTGCTTAACGATTTTGATAGCCTTGGAAAGTTTGATGCTCATGGTGATCAGGCCATATTTCTCAGTTACTCGTCAAACAAAGTTGCTTATCGTGTGTATCATAAAAGAACAAGGATGATAAAGGAAAGTATTAATGTTCGTTTAGATGAGTTATAGGGAATGACTTTTGAACAACTCAGTTCAAAACCCGATCCTAATCTAGCTACTACCTCTTCTGCACGTAATTTAATTTTCTCGAAGAAGGGTATTCCTATGGTAACTACAGAGAAACTGGATCTACTGTTTGATTCTTTGTATACTCCTCAACCAAACTCAAATGTTCATGTCGTACCTTAAACACCAACATAATCTACTACAATGGAGACAAAACCAAGTCTCTATGATGAAGATGCAACACCAACTGATTCACCAGTTGTGTCTTCATCCTCCCTCCCACCTCTAGATGATACACTTGATCCGCTTCAAGATACATCTATTAATACAAATCCAGAAATTTCTCCTAAAATTCAAACAAACCCATTAGATAATGTTAATTCAGAACAAGAGGATCATGGATCAATGTCAACAACGGTTGATCTTTCAATGGATACCACTGATGTAAGACCTCTTCCACATACAATCCAATGGACTAAAATTCATCCAATTGATCATATTATTGGTGATGCTACTGCTCCAGTGTCAACTCGAAGGGCAACTCAAAATATGTGTTTATATACTGCCTTCCTTAGTAAGATTGAACCAACTTCGGTGGCTCGAGCCTTACTTGATCCAAACTGGGTAATAGCAATGCAAGAATGTAACACCCAAATATTTATGGTACATAGAGTTATAAAGATGTACGTTTAGTGGGTGAAGCATAGTGTAAAGTTAAAAGGTCAGAATCTGCCCAGACATGGGTGCGCGCCGCGCACGTGGCCTGCGACATAATTCTGTCTTTTTCTATTTTAAGTTAATTGAGGGGCTTTTTGGTCTTTTCACTTGAGGCCAGATCTCAGGCCTTATCAGCTGGGTTGGATCTACTTTTGGATCATATTTCACATCCACAAACACTCTCAAGTATCTTTGAGAGAGAGGGAGATTTCTAGAGAGAGATTTGGGGTTTTGGTGAAGAAGGAGTTTGAATTGATCAAAAGCTCGGGTGTCAAAGTTGTTAACCTCGTTCCTAGCTACGTTTTGGTTGTTGTGGTAAGTTTTAACTCAGAATTTCATTGTTTAATTTGATATTCAAAGTTAGGGTTTGAACTTGATTTGTAAAGAAACCCATTTAAACTCTTGAAGTGAGTTTATTGATGCTAGTAATCGGGTTATTGGTTGTTGTTGGTGGGATTTGGGTTGGTGAACAAATTGTCCATGTTTAGAACTTGTAATTGGGTTCAATCACTAGGTTTAGTGATTATGGAAGTGTTGGAACCCATTTAGAGTGTTTGAAAGACTAATTTTGAAATGAGTCAAAATTAGGGTTTATGGGTGATTTTGAGAATCTTAAGTGTTTAACACTTATGATTGGGTTAAATTGGCATATTAAGACCATTGTCACTAGTGTTAGTGATTATTGGTTAGTTTGGGAGCGAATTGTGCTTGTAAGTGCAATTGGTCGCATTTGCACTAAGTGTCGAATTGAGTTGGTTTATAAATCAACTCTAAGTGTGTTGTTGTATTTGTGATAATGGAATAGGTACTTTCCATTGGCAAGTTACGGATATTCGGTAGCATTCATCAAGACAACAAGGTGAGTGTTAATATTCTATGTGCATATGTATGTGTAGGATGGGTGCGGGTCAGGTGAAGTGGTTCTCGGTTATAGAGCTCCCTTCACATATAGGTGGTTTTTTAATGGACTTGTGTAATAGATCCAATTGGCACGGTTGTGCGTTTTGGTTGACCACCGTTGGCGAGTTTCACACTTGTGTGTACGCTATCACATGGATTGTGATTTGGAGTTATAACCCCTACGGCATGGGTTGTGGTGTGGGAAATGAATATCGGCTTGCACGTATTCATAATATTTTGGATAGTGAATCTCGGGTAGTGCGGATTCATGATGACTCGGGATGTTCGATCATCTTCTTGATGAGGTAGTGAATCTCGGGTTGTGCGAATTCACTAAGGCTCGAGTAGTTCGGCCAACCTCGGTTGTTAAATTGGTTAAGAAGTGAATATCGGGTTGTGCGAATTCACTAAGGCTCGGGTCGTTCGGCCAAATTTCGTATGTTTGAGTTTAAGGGTTAATCTTGTAGTGTTGGCTACCATATGTGTATGCTTATGTACTATTATTGTTGTAACTAATCTTGTGGTTTGGCTTGGTGGTACGTTAGGTATAACATTACTTAGTTATGCTTGGATTGCGGTATGTGATTACTATTTTTGTGTTGGCGATGCGCATTTATTTTATGCATATATATGTATGTAGTATATTCTCACTCACTAAGCTTTAGCTTACCCTCTCGTTGTTGACTTTTTTATAGATTTGCAAGGATGCGGTGGCTCGGGTAAGCGTGGGGACTAGTGGACTTGCGTAGTTGCTTTAGAAGATCTTGCTTTTGGATTGATTAGGATTGGGTAGCGTATCCCCAATCGCCATGCTCGGTCTTTATTTTGTGTTAAAAATCATATAGTTGAAAACTTGTATTTTGTACGAAAGTCGTAAAACGGCTGATGTGGGCCCGGTCTCGTAAAACTCATTTTATTATTGGAACGTGTTAGTTTTGACTAATATAAAAGGTTGTGAAAAGCGTTTCGTCTATAAGTGTCGGGAAGCAAGAGATCTTTTTACGAAAATTCGAAAAAGTGGACAGCGGGCTGCCAAGCCCTGTGCGCGCCGCGCACAGGTGGGGTTACGTGCCGCGCACCCCATCTGGTCAGCTCAGTTTTAAATTTTTTTTATGCTGCGTTTTTAGTTGGTTAACGGGTTTGGTTGTTACAAGTGGTATGAGAGCATGGTCTAAGGGATTTAAGTGACTTGAGATAGGTGCCTAGACTTAGACTTTTGTGTGTGCTTATTTGTTGCGGGACTTGTAGGAGTACGGGTCAGAACGGGCTATAGTTAGTGTCCTTGTTTGTGGGTGGACTAACATGTGTATTAATACGTAGATATTATTAAAATACTTTGCATTATGTTTTGTTATTGTTTGCGTTGGGGATAACATCAAGCAAGATAGTCGTTGTACAAACAAGTTGATACGGCGTGTGTGCGTAATAAGGACTTGCAAACCTTATTACGAATGCAAATCGTGTCTAACAAGTGATGTACGACGAGTGTTTAGCAAGATGGGGCGGTGTGGTGCGTATGGTTATATACGTTCGTGGACTAATCGTTTGGCATTCTTTAGAATGACGATGCGAAACGAGATCGAGGCGAATGATGAGGAGTTTAATACTAGAGTTGCGACCGCCGTTGTGGAGCAAATGAGTGCGTTGGAAGAAAAAATAGATAGGAGGTATTCTGAATTTTGGGGTAGTAGTGAAATGGAGCGTTGTCTTAAGAGCTTCATGAGGACCAAACCTCCGATGTACGATGGGAAACCGGATCCTTTGGTAAGCACAACTTGGATCTCGGATGTCAAAGGGTGTTTTTGCACGATTGAATGCCCTCCCGAGAAGAGGACAAGGCTCGCTACTAGCTTGTTACGGGGTAGGGCAAAGGATTGGTTGGATGGTAAGATTGATCTTGTCGGTGGTGAACTGTTTACGGCGTTATCTTGGGGCGATTTTAAGAAGGAATTCTTCGAGGAGTTCCGGACTTCAGCCGATTTTTCAGAAATGCGAAATGAGTTGCGAAATTTGCAACAAGGATCGATGGACTTGAATACTCTAAAGACGACTTTTATGTCGAAGGCTCGTTTTTGCCCAGAGTATATTGGGAATGATCGAATGTTGATGGAAGATTTCTATCGGACTTTGAATGATGAGTTGCAGGGCAAGATTAGCATTGGCCAAGTAAACTCGTTTGCAGAGTTATTCAACATGGCTAGGGGTTTCGAATCATATTCGCGATCGAAGGTTCGAGAGCTTTCAAGTAAGAGAAGGGTCGATTTGTATGGTGCTCCAAGTAAGAAAACTAAGGGCGCGAGTGCGAGTATAGGTAATGTGGAGAAAGGTTTGACGAGTTCTCGTGCGCCTAGATGTTTCAATTGTGGTGTTAGGGGCCACAAGTTATGGGAATGCACAATGCCGAGAAGTGATGACGGAATGTGCTACTTTTGTCATAAAGAGGGACATCTCAAGACGGATTGTCCCGAGTTGGCGGCGGCGAATGTCGCAAGGAGACGTTAAGGTACGTTTCATTTTAATAAATATGTCCTTTGATTATTTATTATGTGCCGTTGAGTTTGAGTTATTAGAAGCATTGTGTTGTACATATTATTGTTATGACTGATGTTCCTATTGGAATTACTCTATGGTGGCATTTTGATTGGCGAACGAAGGGCGTAAGACTTGGTGCAACCAAGCATTCCTTAGTGTTGGAAAATATTTCCACCAAGCCATGGGTATGGGCTTTGGTGTTCGGTTGTTAGCACGTGTTTGCTTCCGTGTTGAAGTAGTGGAACCATGAGGTTCAACGGGTGGATAAAACCCATAAAGGTCGAGTGTTTGATCTCGATGTATGTTGGTAATGGAGTCTACGCGACGTGGTGTTAGGTGCCTCTTTCATACCTACTAGCGTGGTATTTGACTCCGATGGTAGTGCGGTTACTTTGTGCTTAGTTTACCGGTAAGAAACCCTTAGGAACATGAGTGACTAGGTGGAAATTGGACAAGCCATAGCAATTGGAAGATTGCAAGAGGAAAGTTGTGCAACTTGTAGTGACTTCCGTTCGAAGTGTTTAAGGATTGGTTAAAATCCTTGCATGCTCAAGGTTGGAGCAAGATGTGGTGATGGGTCGTGTGAACCCAATTGTTGGTAAAGTCTACCTTTGGTAGCATTGTACGGTAGTACGAATTGTGGATATGGAACGTAGTTCCAAGTGGGGGAGTTGCACTCCCGCACAAGGAGACCTTAGGGTAAGGATTCGGATAATGCTTATGGTAGATCCGAAACTTGTGTTGGGACCTAGTTTTGGTCAATTTGTGGTAGAGTACAATTTCGGTTAAATTGTACTTATGGTTTGGATGTAAATTATCACCGAGGTGATAGTGTGGTAATCTCATTGAGAGATAATGGACGTGTTTGACGAGCACGGTGAAATCCCTCGGCTAAGGGATGTGTGCGTCGGATTCTCTTGTAGGGAATTATTGTTTTGTGCCTATGTTCGATGTAGGTGATTCTTGCTCGATTGTGTGAATGGTTAGTGGTATCCGTTAGGATTCACTATGGCATAGCAGAGCGCGGTGTTACGCTACTCGTTGTTCGAGGCCAAAAAGGGCGTTGATTGGTGAAGCATGACCTTCGGGGTCCGCTGACTTCATCATGGGAGTAGTGTCATATTGGTGAAGCATGACCTTCGGGGTCCGCTGACTTCATCATGGGTGTAGTGTCGACGTGTTAAGACGCCACCCGGGGTGAAGCATCGACATGTTAAGGTGCCACCCGAGGAATTAGTGTACGTGGTGTTAAGTATACTAATGGATATTTGTGATGGGAGTAGTGTTATATCAGCATGGTATAACATTATCGGGAAATGCGAGTACCGGTGGGATATGCGAGTACCATTCTTTGTGTGTGGTTTGGGACGTGAATATCGGGTTGTTCGTATTCACAATGTTTCGGGTTGTACGATTGTCCTTGTTGGTTGGACTCATAGTTTGAGGTAGTGAATGTCGGGTAGTTCGGATTCACTAAGGCTCGGGTTGTACGGCCATCCACGGTTATACTATGGGGTGGAAGTAGTGAATATCGGTTTGCGCGTATTCACGATGACTCGGGTTGTGCAGTCATTTCGTTGTGGGAAATATGGATTGGGTTGGTGAATTTCGGGTTGTTGCGAATTCACTAAGGTTCGGGTTGTTTCGACCATCCTTCGTATGTGTTTAGGCTCGGGTTGTTTCGGCCATGTTGTGTTGTGAACTATTGGTTGTTTATACACCAATGGTGGGGTCGCGAGGACCATGTCGTGTGATTAGTGATGCGATAGCCGTGTTTCACTCACATGTTGTTACGGGTGTGACAATAGTCGATTTTGTACACCTTGGGATTTGCATTGCCATAGTCGTTTGGGGCGCTATCGGTTTTAGCCGTTTGTTTATGATGTTACGATAGTTGCATATTGGTCGTATTGTGCACTACAAGGGATGTTATGTGGTAAGCGTATCCGTAAGGATTCGTTTTTGTTCGGTCTTCATCGATTCGGGTTGTTGACCTTAGGTTGAGACTTGGTTGCTTTTAGCATTATACTCGGTAAGGGTATGCTAAGGAATTGATATCTCGGTAAGAGATTGGTTGAATTTTTCCCGATGTGAGGGATTGTGTCACACCCCCAAATTAGGGCCTAGGGTATTTGTGACTAATTATATCAAATCACAGTTGTATAAACGAGAACGACTCTATATGAGACGTTTTGAATAAAACATTTATTAATAAAACAGCGGAAGCATTAAAAGTTTTACATCAAATTTAAACTGAAATAATAATAATAGTCTTAATGCAAAGTAAATGTAATGAAATGAAGACTCCATGTAGCAGCATTCAATTCATCAGGTAGCAATCATGGCAATCATCTTATTCGTCACCTGAGACAAAACATGCTTAAAGTGTCAACCAAAAAGGTTGGTGAGTTCATTAGTTTATCAAAATCAATCATTTCCGTTATAATAATAGGCCACAAGATTTCAGTTTCATAAATATCCGTACACTAGCAAGTGTATAAAAGCATTCTATAAGTTGTAGGCACCCGGTAACAAGCCTTAACATTCATGTTTTACCCTCTGAAGTACACCAGATCAGGTGTGTTTAAAATAACCTCGAAGTACTAAAGCATCCCATAGTCAGGATGGGGTTTGTCAGACCCAATAGATCTATCTTTAGGATTCACGCCTACCGTACATAGACAAGTAGTTTAATGTTACCAAGCTAAGGGTATATTTCTGGTTTAAACCCACATAGAATTAGTTTTAGTACTTGTGCCTATTTCGTAAAACATTTATAAATCAGCGCATGTATTCTCAGCCCAAAAATATATATAAAAAGGGAGCAAATGAAACTCACCTTAAATAGCAGTTGAAGTATTCCACGCAAGAAAGGAAAGTAAAGCAAGTAAGTGACCGAGATATCAACTAGAAGTAGTTCTTTAAGAGAGAAATGAGAGATTAAGGTGTAAGTTTGAAATGAGAAATGTATGTGGTATTTATAGTTGAAAATGTTAGGTAAAAAAAAAATTAAAATAAAATAAGTAAATCTTAAAAGTTAAAATAAGAAAAATTATTTTGTATTTTTATTAAAAGTAAATCTTAAAAGTTAAAATAAGAAAAAGTAGTTTGTATTTTTATTAAAAGTAAAATCTTAAAAGTTAAAATAAGAAAAAGTAGTTTGTATTTTTATTAAAAGTAAAATCTTAAAAGTTAAAATAAAAAAAGTATTTTGTATTTTTATTAAAAGTAAATCTTAAAAGTTAAAATAAGAAAAAGTAGTTTGTATTTTTATTAAAAGTAAATCTTAAAATAAAAGTAGTTTGTATTTTTATTAAAAGTAAATCTTAAAAGAAAAAGTAGTTTATATTTTTGTATTTATTTATTAAAAGTAGATATAGTTTTGATTTTTTTTTTTTGTATAAAATTCTAAAAAAAAATTTGTTTAATATATTTCTAAGAACATTTAACATTTTATTTCTATATTTGTTTAATTATTAAATACGAATTTTATATAAAAATTATTATTATATTTAGTTTTTATAAAAATTAAAATTTATGATTATTAATTTATAGTTTTTATTAGTTTTATAAATGTTATAATATTATGTATTATTTAGTTAATTATATATTCTATTAACTAAATAACAAAAGTAATATAAATATTATATATATATTCATTGATGTAATTATGTTATATTATATATCATAATCTTATTTATAATATTTATAATTATATTATTTATTTTAAGCGTACGTTTATTCGGTCAACGTTAAATTTATTCGTATATAACAACTCTAGGTATTTTAGTAAAATCGGAAGTCGAAAAGTGAGGGTTGTTATAGTACCTACCCGTTAAAAGAAATTTCGTCCCGAAATTTAGTTTTTGCCATCAATCAGCGTTGTTCGTACCTAAACGAGGATTTTTACGTTTTATCTGGTCTTCACGTTCCCAGGTAGGTTCGGGGTCTTTCGTGAATTCCAACGGATAGAATATTGTTCTGTTTCTTGTATTTAAATAATACGAACCCTAATTTCTTACAGGTTCTTCTATAAAGTGCATTTTATCATTAATGCGGAGGTTATCTAAAGGATTAATAAGAGTGTCATTTGACTAGGTTATCCTCAAAAGGGATGATGGTGTTATACGAGCATTTTAGTAAACTGAGCACATGAAATGTGTTATGAATAGTATTGAGCTTATTTAAAACTTTGAGTGTTTATGTCACAATATTAGGGTAGACAAAACAGAGAGTAGTTCATGAAAATTATAGTCATGAAGTTTGATAGAGATCATCATTGTTTACAACAAGAATATTGTAATGATGAATATAAGTTGAAAAAATAAAGTTTTATCACTACTGAATAATATGGATAAAACGATTTGATTATAGGAAGTGTATAAACGAAGCTATTGTAAAAGAGTGAATGAGAAATTAAATGTTCGCCTTAACTTTTGACGTAGTCACGATTGATTTTTGGAATTCAAGGGATTAAAGGAAATCTTCGTAATCCATAAGATTTGATTCTCCGGTAATTAAGGAATTTGAAATTTTCTTTGATTAAATGAGGTGAATTGCTTCAATTGCTGTGTTTGGAATTTTGCTATAAATTAGCTTCTTCCGTTTCATTATCTTCACCACTTCTAAACTTTCTTCCTCAATTCATACTTCCAAAGATTGTGAGAATGCTCCATCCAGTTCTTATCCTGGATATTTTTCTGACTATCATTTCAGTCATTCTTCTTTTTCATTTACCACTAGAGGAATTTGTTTTCTTCTACTATTACCTTCGGGTTATAGTGTTTTTAATTCTCCCATGTCTTTACGTTGCAATACGTATTGATATACACGGTTTGTAATTTCGGTATCGTTATCGGGCTACATATTTTCCCTTATATGTCGGAGCTCTTTGCCTTTTTATTCTCCTCTCGACTCTAAGTAAAGCGAGTAATGGTCCAGAATTTGTAGGTATGAAGTTTCGAATGGACCTACTGTTCTAAGCGTAATATCACGATTTGATTTGGTAAATTACCAGAATTACTGAGGATAGAACTATCAAGAATATATTTGCTTGATATGTTCAGAGATTAAGTAGAATGTAAGAGTCGTGTAACATGGCAAATGATGATTATAAAGTCTATGAATCATCATCTTCCATTAAAAATTTAGCATGACTTACTGTAATATAATCATGTTGGCCTGACGTCATTATATTATACTAACTCATGCTTCAATTCTCAACACTACTTCAAATCATTCAAAATTTGAATTTAAATTTTACGGAATATAGAAACTTAAACAGTTTTCCTTTATGATGTAATAAAGATATTGCAAAGAGATAATTAATTGCGGACAAGAATCGTTATGAAGATATCTTTAGAAATATCGAGGATATTTATAACGAAAGATATGATGATATTTTAGAATTTCTAAAATCGATGGATAATGAAGAAATTCTTCTGTTAGGATTTAGAATGCGTAAAAAGATCTTCTGTGATTTCCTTCAGAAATCGAATCATCTAGATTCTTTGGTTATAGGTTTAGTCCTTGGGATTTGTCCTTGGTCTCCTTCATGTTTTGCTCAATCCGTCTTTCAATACCAGATATTCTTTTGAGCTTTTCCAACACACAATTCTATATTATCAAGCTTCTGGTCATTAAGGCTATCTACAGCTTTTGCTGCTTCATCAGCATTCTCAAGGTTAACTGATCTGAATCATTGATTATCAATCTGATATGTTTTCAAGGATTTTGAAGAATGTACAATGTAATATATTAATGTGAATGTTAGATATTTCTTGGGTATTACCTACCCGTTAAAATATTTTCACAATTAACAGTTTATACAAAAGAATTTTTAAATACAATATTTATGAAAATATACATACATATATATTTTCTTCAGATGTAATTATGGATTTAATAAGTTAATATAATATTAAACTCATTTGATTTACGGTTGAAACGAGAATAAATAATCTCCAAAACTTTAGAGATTACATAATCATCGCGGAATATTTCTTTAATGAAGTTATGAATCAATACTTCATCGTTCATTGTTATTAATATACCTCAGTAAATGATGTTGATGTTCGTGGATTTCTTGTGAAATTCATAAGGCACAAATGATGTTTTCGAGAAATTTTCGAGTACATCGAAAAATAGGAGTGTAAAATCACACATGCATTTGAATAATACACTTAGTTTATTATGAAATGGAGTTTATTGTACTGAAGCAGTGATTAATGATTGTTAAGTCATTAACGAAGGATGTACATCATAGCGTATTAGTGATATGAATTAACCAAGTAGTACATACTAGTTAAGATTCACACGTAATAGTTTAGTACGAAAAGATTTATTATTGTTCCAAACCATATATATATATAAAGTATACATATATAATTCTTCAGGAAGAATGAGTCAATACATCTTAACTCATTATTACTAATATTCCTTAGTATCTATGGGCGTATGATGTCGATGTTTGAGGTACCGATTATGATGTTGAGACGTGGGATGCTGATGTTGTTGTTGGTGAAGCTGATGCTGTTGGTGGTGATGCTGATAGTACTGGTGGTGTTGGTGCTGGTGCTGCTGTTGGTGCTGCTTGTGGTACTTGGTTAGTAAGTGTGAGCCTAGCTACCAAATCGCGCACTATTTCCTCCAGGGTTTCTACTTTACGCTCGAGTCTATGGATTTGTTCTACCCATTCCTCTGTAAGGTTTGTCAATTCTTGATATTTAGTTCGAAGTCTTCTAACTTCTTCTAATAACCCTTTCTGGTTAGAATTCGAGAGTAGAGGACGAATATTGTCGTTGGTTACATCGAGTCGACCTTCGAGGCGGAAAATCCTTGCGAAAAGAGTGAAAACGGTATTGCGAACAGGTTCGCCAGTAAGAGGATCGAGTACTCCAACGTTTGGTGGTAAGTTTGGCTCGTGATAAGGAGTACCTTCTTCATTTCTCCATAGGGTGAGTATTTTGCGAACCCATCCCCATTTTCTAAAGAAATCACGGTAATTGATCGGTGGGTGTGCTCCTGTCACGCTATCTTTGGAGCTAGAAGAACTTGAGGAATTAGGTGAGAAATCCATATTATGTGTTTGGAATAGGGTTTGATATGAAATGGGTGTTGAATATTGAATGATATATTCATCTCCTTGAATACGTATATATAGCAGAAAGATTTCCGTAATTTACGGAGGAAATTTAGGAAAAGTGTTAGACAAGGTCTATTGGGAATAGATATGCTAAGATATGATTTGTCTATACTCTAATAATGGCAGTATGATGTGTCGAGATTATAAAATTATAAGTATGTAATCTAATAATCTTTTGATTAAAGACTTTTAATTCGTATACTGTGATAACCCAATGACATTTCCCGGTTCGCAAACCGATGCATAAAGGCATAAGGCATATAGGTTCGTGATATAACAGGGAGTTATATACGTTTGAGTATGAATTATAGGAGTTTCAAAAATCTTGGATAATATTTCATGTAATACATATGTAATACACAAAACCAGGATAGATGACTAGGTGAGTTGTTCTTAATAAGTTCACCACTTATTAAGTGCGTAAGTGACTAAGTGTTGTATGATCACTATAGTCAGGTTTGATATTGTGCACCATACCCAAACATCTATGCCACCGCCGAGTCACTTGAATGATCAATTGTTACCGGTTGGCCCAGGAATTCTCGACCAAAATCTAAGTTTGGCATTCGAAATCCACAAGCGTCCCATAGTGGTACCAAGGATCACCCTAGGCCTTAAGTAGCGTTGACGTTCGAGTAATTTCACATTATCGTGTATGTTATAATCTTAAGATTTAAATATAGTTTCTAAGGTATAGTGTAGCATTTATCAATTAAAGGCAACAATTAAAGGCACTATGGTCAAGGAAAGTTGTAGTCCTACATTGCTAAGGTACCTAATTGTATAAGGCACACATAAAATGCAATCCTGGTTCTCTACAACAACCTGCTCTGATACCAATCTGTCACACCCCCAAATTAGGGCCTAGGGTATTTGTGACTAATTATATCAAATCACAGTTGTATAAACGAGAACGACTCTATATGAGACGTTTTGAATAAAACATTTATTAATAAAACAGCGGAAGCATTAAAAGTTTTACATCAAATTTAAACTGAAATAATAATAATAGTCTTAATGCAAAGTAAATGTAATGAAATGAAGACTCCATGTAGCAGCATTCAATTCATCAGGTAGCAATCATGGCAATCATCTTATTCGTCACCTGAGACAAAACATGCTTAAAGTGTCAACCAAAAAGGTTGGTGAGTTCATTAGTTTATCAAAATCAATCATTTCCGTTATAATAATAGGCCACAACATTTCAGTTTCATAAATATCCGTACACTAGCAAGTGTATAAAAGCATTCTATAAGTTGTAGGCACCCGGTAACAAGCCTTAACATTCATGTTTTACCCTCTGAAGTACACCAGATCAGGTGTGTTTAAAATAACCTCGAAGTACTAAAGCATCCCATAGTCAGGATGGGGTTTGTCAGACCCAATAGATCTATCTTTAGGATTCACGCCTACCGTACATAGACAAGTAGTTTAATGTTACCAAGCTAAGGGTATATTTCTGGTTTAAACCCACATAGAATTAGTTTTAGTACTTGTGCCTATTTCGTAAAACATTTATAAATCAGCGCATGTATTCTCAGCCCAAAAATATATATAAAAAGGGAGCAAATGAAACTCACCTTAAATAGCAGTTGAAGTATTCCACGCAAGAAAGGAAAGTAAAGCAAGTAAGTGACCGAGATATCAACTAGAAGTAGTTCTTTAAGAGAGAAATGAGAGATTAAGGTGTAAGTTTGAAATGAGAAATGTATGTGGTATTTATAGTTGAAAATGTTAGGTAAAAAAAAAATTAAAATAAAATAAGTAAATCTTAAAAGTTAAAATAAGAAAAATTATTTTGTATTTTTATTAAAAGTAAATCTTAAAAGTTAAAATAAGAAAAAGTAGTTTGTATTTTTATTAAAAGTAAAATCTTAAAAGTTAAAATAAGAAAAAGTAGTTTGTATTTTTATTAAAAGTAAAATCTTAAAAGTTAAAATAAAAAAAGTATTTTGTATTTTTATTAAAAGTAAATCTTAAAAGTTAAAATAAGAAAAAGTAGTTTGTATTTTTATTAAAAGTAAATCTTAAAATAAAAGTAGTTTGTATTTTTATTAAAAGTAAATCTTAAAAGAAAAAGTAGTTTATATTTTTGTATTTATTTATTAAAAGTAGATATAGTTTTGATTTTTTTTTTGTATAAAATTCTAAAAAAAAAATTTGTTTAATATATTTCTAAGAACATTTAACATTTTATTTCTATATTTGTTTAATTATTAAATACGAATTTTATATAAAAATTATTATTATATTTAGTTTTTATAAAAATTAAAATTTATGATTATTAATTTATAGTTTTTATTAGTTTTATAAATGTTATAATATTATGTATTATTTAGTTAATTATATATTCTATTAACTAAATAACAAAAGTAATATAAATATTATATATATATTCATTGATGTAATTATGTTATATTATATATCATAATCTTATTTATAATATTTATAATTATATTATTTATTTTAAGCGTACGTTTATTCGGTCAACGTTAAATTTATTCGTATATAACAACTCTAGGTATTTTAGTAAAATCGGAAGTCGAAAAGTGAGGGTTGTTATAGATTGAGCAAGTTTTAGTGCTCAGATTTGCGGACTTGATAAATCGCGGATGACGATTTAGTGTTAAAGGCGGTTCATTGGGGAGGATTGCCTAGAGAGATTGGAAGGAAACATGATGTTTCCGCGAATGTTAAGCGATTGTGGTAGTTTTCGAATGTCGTGTGTATTGTGTGTCTCGAAATGCGTGCACGTGTGTAATTGGTAAATGGTTTAATCTTCGAGTTTATGATAATTGTGGTAGGAGTCGGTTTGGAATGTATGTTTGAGGACCGTAGAGTGTGGGTCCGTTTGGTTTCGTGACAAGGATCACGAGGACGTGATCGATTCTAAGTGGGGGAGAGTTGTAACACCCAAATATTTATGGTACATAGAGTTATAATGATGTACGTTTAGAGCATAGTGTAAAGTTAAAAGGTCAGAATCTGCCCAGACATGGGTGCGCGCCGCGCACGTGGCCTGCGACAGAATTCTGTCTTTTTCTATTTTAAGTTAATTGAGTGGCTTTTTGGTCTTTTCACTTGAGGCCGGATCTCAAGCCTTATCAGCTGGGTTGGATCCACTTTTGGATCATATTTCACATCCACAAACACTCTCAAGTATCTTTGAGAGAGAGGGAGATTTCTAAAGAGAGATTTGGGGTTTTAGTGAAGAAGGATTTCGAATTGATCAAAAGCTGGGGTGTCAAAGTTGTTCACCTCATTCCTAGCTACATTTTGGTTGTTGTGGTAAGTTCTAACTCTGAATTTCATTGTTTGATTTGATATTCAAAGTTAGGGTTTGAACTTGATTTGTAGAGAAACCCATTTAAACTCTTGAAGTGAGTTTATTGATGCTAGTAATCGGGTTATTGGTTGTTGTTGGTGGGATTTGGGTTGGTGAACAAATTGTCCATGTTTAGAACTTGTAATTGGGTTCAATCACTAGGTTTAGCGATTATGGAAGTGTTGGAACCCATTTAGAGTGTTTGACAGACTAATTTTGAAATAAGTCAAAATTAGGGTTTATGGGTGATTTTGAGAATCTTAAGTGTTTAACACTTATGATTGGGTTAATTGGCATATTAGGACCATTGTCACTAGTGTTAGTGATTATTGGTTAGTTTGGCGTGAATTGTGCTTGTAAGTGCAATTGGTCGAATTTGCACTAAGTGTCGAATTGAGTTGGTTTGTAAATCAACTCTAAGTGTGTTGTTGTATTTGTGATAATGGAATAGGTACTTTCCACTGGCGAGTTGCGGATATTCGGTAGCATTCATCAAAACAAGAAGGTGAGTGTTAATATTCTATGTGCATATGTATGTGTAGGATGGGTGCGGGTCGGGTGAAGTGGTTCTCGGTTATAGAGCTCACTTCACATATAGGTGGATTTTTAATGGACTTGTGTAATAGGTCCAATTGGTATGGTTGTGCGTTTTGGTTGACCACTGTTGGCGAGTTGCACACTTGTGTGTACGCTATCACATGGATTTTGATTTGGAGTTATAACCCTACGGCATGGGTTGTGGTGTGGAAAATGAATATCGGCTTGCACGTATTCATAATATTTTGGGTAGTGAATCTCGGGTAGTACGGATTCATGATGACTCGGGTAGTGAATCTCGGTTGTGCAAATTCACTAAGGCTCGGGTAGTTCGACCAACCTCGGTTGTTGAATTGGTGAAGAAGTGAATATCGGGTTGTGCGAATTCACTAAGGCTCGGGTTGTTCGGCCAACTTTCGTATGTTTGAGGTTAAGGGTTAACCTTGTAGTGTTGGATACCATATGTGTATGCTTATGTACTATTATTGTTGTAACTAATCTTGTGGTTTGGCTTGGTGGTACGTTAGGTACAACATTACTTAGTTATGCTTGGATTGCGGTATGTGATTACTATTTGTTAGTTGGCGATGCGCATTTATTTTATGCATATATATGTATGTAGTATATTCTCACTCACTAAACTTTAGCTTACCCTCTCGTTGTTGACTTTTTTATAGATTTGCACGGACGCGGTGGCTCGGGTAAGCGTGGGGACTAGTGGACTTGCGTAGTTGCTTTAGAAGATCTTGCTTTTGGATTGATTAGGATTGGATAGCATATCCCCAATCGCCATGCTCGGTCTTTATTTTGTGTTAAAAATTATATGGTTAAAAACTTGTATTTTGTACGAAAGTCGTAAAACGACCGATGTGGGCCAGGTCTCGTAAAACTCATTTTATTATTGGAACGTGTTAGTTTTGACTAATATAAAAGATTGTGAAAACGTTTCGTCTATAAGTGTCGGGAAGCAAGAGATCTTTTTACGAAAAATGGAAAAAGTGGACAGCGGGCTGCCAGGCCCTGTGCGCACCGCGCTCAGGTGGGGTTGCGCTCCGCGCATCCGTTCTGGTCAGCTCAGTTTTAAATTTTTTTGATGCTACATTTTTGGTTGGTTAACGGTTTGGGTTGTTACAAAGAAGAGATTGGTCAATTTGAACGTTTGAAGGTATGGCGATTAGTTCCAAGACCAATGGGTCAAAAACCAATCGGTGTGAAGTGGATCTTTAAAAATAAAAAAGATTCTGATTGGGTTGTGGTTCGAAATAAGGCACAACTTGTGGCTAAGGTGTGACGACCCGGAAATTTTTGACCAAATTTAAACTTTATCTTTATATGATCTCGACACGATAAGCAATAACTGTAAGGTTGAGTCTCAAAATTTGTGAACTTCTTACACGAAACTGTTTGACCATTGACTATTCCCGACGATTCACGAATAATTGTGTAAATAAAAAGGTATGTATATATATATATATATATATATATATATATATATATATACACCTTTTTATTTATATATATATAAATAAATATAAAAGTAACTGAAAATATATATAATAATGTGAAATAATAAATACAATTGAAACATTAGATTTAAATGAAATAATATATTAGATAATTAAGATCTATGTCAATATATATATACATACATATATATATGTATATATATATATATATATACATATACATATATAAATATAAATATATATATAATTCTTAAACATAATTAATTAATATTATATGTACTTTGTAATACATGTATATATAAAATGGATAAATATTAAATATTGAAAATAAGTTATTAAATGTCACATAGTTGATAGTGTGTAAAAGTAACATATTAAATTAAAAGTATAAGTTAAAAATAATTGTTATAGTAATATTACTTTCAATATTAATATCAAAAAGGAGTAATTATAAATATAATATACTAATATGAAACTTGATATATATAAATTGATATATTACTAATAACATTATTATCATTAATGATATAAATTATTATTATAGCATTATGATTATTATCATTAATTATTATCATTTTTATTAAATATCATAATTATTAATATTTTGGTATTATTATTATTATAAATATTATATTTCTAATATTACTATCATTATTATTATTAATTATATTTTTATTATTATTACTAACATTAACATTATTTATTTATTTTTATTTATATCCTTATCAATAAAATTATTATTAATAATATTAGTATTAATATTATTATTATTATTATTATTATTATTATTATTATTATTATTATTATTATTATTATTATTATTTAGATTATTATTATTAATATAATTATTATTATTAATTGTTAAATAATGGGATAAAAATCGTACGTATCAAATTTTAGATTCTAAATCAGTTTTAAATCCTTGTCAACTGTATCAGACTTTTGTTTATATCCATAAAACATTTCCATATCAATCACTCGTACAAATTAACGAATTTAATGAATTTATTTTGTTTACTTTTCTTCCTGATTAAAAATCCAGTGTCCTTTATGTCTGATTTTGTTATCTATCGACCTTATTGATCAATACAGACAACCAGTGTTAGTACAATCATTCTATATAATTCGTCTATCGCTAATTGAAATTGGAAAAACAGAAAATTTAAAACAAAACCGTCGGTTCCCCTGTACACACAACTTTTTACTCATAATTCGAATACGAATCAATTTTCAGAAAGTAACAATGAGGTTCTGTTAGAAATCCTTCGTTCAAACTATCTGAGAAGTTTCAACTTTCAATTTTTCAAATTGAGAATGAATTTTAGAGTCAAAGTTAATTTTGTAAAAATTCAACTATTGTTCTTGATCAAAATTTGTGATACATGTTACAATTAAGGTTAAATTGATGATTCTAAAAGTTTCTAGGAATGATTTAAAAACTTTTTCATGTTGGAAACACTATCTAAAATGGTCCAGAATTTTAAAGTTATGTTTGAGTTCATCATCGACGGGTTCAAGCTGTTAAAGCAGATTTATAATTTTTTTTTTCTTTCCAAATTGATAAACTAATTCAAATACATTCAGGTCATTTTCGTTTCAATTCTTAATCTTAATTCAAACTTTGAACTCTCTATTTTGTTTATGGAATGTCCCCTGGTCGAATTTTTTTAAGAAGATGAAGAACACAGAAACAGGCTTAAATATATATTTAAGATATAAAATAAAACAGAAACAAAAGCAGCAGCGTGTTGGTTTGTATGGGTGTCGGGTTAACGAGAGGTCTTGGGTTCGAGCTGAGTCTGGGCCATTTCTTTTTAGAGAAGCTTTTATATGGGTATACTCTTTTATTTCATTTCTAATATCATTATTGTTATTATTAAGATTATTATTACTACTATTATTATTATTGGATTATAATTATTATTAATATATCCTAACAACTATTAGGCCGAAGTCCAGACTCATTATTATTAATATTATTATTAGTCTTATAAGTATTATTAATATCTTTATTATTATTAATTTTATCATTAAGTAATAGAATTATTATTATTATTATTATTATTATTACTATTACTATTATTATTATTATTATTATTATTATTATTATTATTATTATTATTACTACTACTATTATTATTATTATTATTATTATTATTATTATTATTATTATTATTATTATTATTATTATTATTATTATTATTATTATTATTATTATTATTATTATTATTATTATTAGAATTGTAATTACTATTGCTAGTGTTAATTATTGTTGTTAAAATTGTTATTATGACTAATATTATTATCATTATATAGTAATATTGTTATTATTATTATTGATATTAACATATGTATTATTGTTATTATAATTATGATTATTATTATTATTATTATTATTATTATTATTATTATTATTATTATTATTATTATTATTATTATTATTATTATTATTATTATTATTATTATTATTATGAACATAATACAAATTATCATCATAAATATTATTATTAGTATCATTATATAAATTATTAGTGTTATTATTTTTATTATCAACAAAAGTTTTAGTAATAAAATCATTATTATTGATAATATGATTATTAGTATAGTAATAATTAAACTTATTATAATTTTTATCATTAGTAGTAAAATTTTTGTATTCATAGTTATTATTATTAGTATTACTACAAATAGATATGTTTATACAAGAATACATTGCAAGAATATTAATATCACATATCACTATAATTTTATTATTAACAAGATATTAACTAAGCTATATATAAAATATATCAATTAATATATACATATATATATATATATATATATATATATATATATATATATATATATATATATATATATTATCATATATAAACCCTAATATAAATTATTATTATTATGAAAGATAAATACTAGTTAAATAAAATATATAAATAAAATATATCTATATCTATATAACAAATAATTTAACAAGTATATTATAAAAAATAATATATATATATATATATATATATATATATATATATATTCGATTTCGATTATGTGTGTTAATATATATACAATGATATAGGTTTGTGAATCCGAGGCCAACCCTGCATTGTTCTGTTCCGTCGTATGCATATTTTTACTACAAAATATCGTATCGTGAGTTAATTTGATTCCCTTTTACTCTTTACATTTTTGGGACTGAGAATACATGCACTGTTTTTACAACTGCTTTATTAAATACTTTTAAAATATGTTTTTTAACTGCGAATACATGAAATGCTTTTATAAATATTTGACGAAATAGATACAAGTACTTAAAAACATTCTACGAATGAGTTATTGTGAGTACACCGGATATCGCCCCTTTTAGTCTGGTAATCTAAGAATTAGGAAACCGAGCTCCTAATTGACGCGAATCCTAAAGATAGATCTATGGGCACTAACCAGCCCCAGTAAGAGAATTTGAACTGCTTTAGTACTTCAAAATAGGTATACAACCGCCAGCTTTAAAATATATGATCTGTTTGTGAGGGGTACACAACCATTATATTAAAAGAGTGGCCTGTTTGTATGCTTTTTGCATGACCGTACGGAATGCCGGTATGAGGGGGATATTCTAGATGCATTTTGTTAAGATAGATTACAAGGTGTTTGTAGTTCGTATGAATGACTTTTATCTATATGCCGTGAGAAATGCCTGATATGAAATTATGTTTATGAAAGATATTAAAATCGCGAGGTAACCTACGGGAGAGAAAAGGATACGAACCTACTCTTCTAACCATTACAAAATATGATTTTGTACACGAGATAGGTGTAATGTATTTAAATCTTGTGGTCAATTAAAATGTTGAATTTTATTGTTTACGATAAACCTTTGAACTCACCAACCTTTTGGTTGACACTTGAAAGCATGTTTATTCTCAGGTATGAAAGAAATCTTCCGCTGTGCATTTGCTCATATTAAAGATATTACTTGGAGTCATTCATGACATATTTCAAAAGACGTTGCATCCAAGTCGTCGATTTCATCAAGATTATTATTAAGTCA
The DNA here is from genome assembly GCF_046630445.1 of Rutidosis leptorrhynchoides. NCBI lineage: Eukaryota > Viridiplantae > Streptophyta > Magnoliopsida > Asterales > Asteraceae > Rutidosis > Rutidosis leptorrhynchoides. The sequence continues at coordinate 127,192,102 of NC_092341.1, forward strand.
ATTATAGTTGGATATATTATGAAATGTTATGCATGCCATCAGTTTTTGATGAAATGAAAGTTTGTCTATTAAAAACGAATGCAATGTTTGTAAAATGTATCATATAGAGGTCAAGTACCTCGCGATGTAACCAAATGTTATGTATTCGTCCAGATGGATTAGGACGGGTCGTTATAGGTGGTATCAGAGCGGTGGTCATAGCGAACCATGTATTGCATTAGTGTGTCTAACTAGTAGTTGTTAGGATGCATTAATGAGTCTGGACTTCGGCCTAATAGTTGTTAGGATATATTAATAAGTCTGGACTTGAACCTGGTATGCATGTCAAAAAGTTTTGCTTATCATTTTCTTGTCGAAAATTACATGCTTATCATTCTTAGTCTAGACACATCTTACTGCATTGATTGCATGAATAGTGTATAGACAAAATTCATATCTTAGCGTATCTGCTAAATCATATCTTAGTGTATCTGTTACTGTAAACCTTGCCTGACATATTCTGTAAATTCCTCCGTAATCTATGAAACCTTTTATTCTATATATAAATATTCTATGTAATTAGAATACCATCCGATAGCCGAAAATCATTTCATATCGAAAAAAATCCTTTATTCAATCGTACGAAATGGAATTCGCTACTAGTTCAAGTCCCTAGGATTCCGATATGGAGTTTCACTCGAGCTCCGAAAGCAGTGTAACCGAAATGGATCAACCAATCAGCCATCATCAATTCTAGATGAATTGAGACTGAGTTCGTAGTCGACTTAATCAATGGAGACAAGAAGAAGGAGATTCCTTCCTCCAACCGAATTCACCTCTTGGCAAAGAACCTAAAGCACTTACCGGCGAACCCATTCGAAACACCATTTTCACACTCATTTCCAGAGTATCTCGCCACGATTATATTCTATCTAAAATTCTAAACCTTATTCATTCGCTCGTTCCGACCGACAATCATCCCGGAAAAATATAAGAAGTCAATGAACTTCGCGCTCGAATAATCAATTTGGAGAATATGGTGCAAAATTTACCAGCTTCAGCAACATCATCGGCACCAACAGTACCATCAATAAACAACACCAGTACCATCAACAATCCATGCCTCAACATCTCATTCTGTACCTCGAGTATAATAATCGTTCTACGTATCGTTCTACATCAATTATCTTCGTTCTTCATGGTGATTATGTAATCTCTAATGTTTTAGAAATTATGTATTCTAGTTTTAACGGTAAACTAAATGAGTTTAATACTATATTAACTCATTAAATCCATGATTGCATCTGAAGAAAATATATATGTATATATGTTTTCATAAAGATTGTAATTAAAAATTCTTTTGTACAAACTGTTAATGGTGAAAATATTTTAATGAGTAGGTAATACCCGAGGAATATTTAGATTTCACATTAATAAGTTACACTGTACATTCTTCGAATCTGATTCAACAGTCATTTACTATCCTACTTACATCCACAGATATATGTATCCGTTCACCGCAGAATAACCATTTTCATTCAATTTCATATTTGGATTTTGACCTATCAGAATCTAACAAGTGGCATAATGAAGAAAACATTGGATAAAATAAAATTTATTAGAAACAAACAAATTAACTATGAGAAATTTTGTTAAGAATCTACGCTAGCAAAATCCTAGCTAACTGTTCCTAGCTAACTGCTAATTCCTTATTACATTTTAATTATTGCAATTTATTTTATCGCAATTTAATTCTCGCAATTTTATTTATTGTCATTTAATTTCTGTTATTTATTTTACGCACTTTATTTATCGTCGTTTAAATACTGTTAATTACGCATTTTAAATATCGGGACACGTATACAAGGTTTTGACATATCATATCGACGCATCTATATATATTATTTAGAATAACCATAGACACTCTATATGCAGTAATGCTTGAGTTAGCTATACAGGGTTGAGGTTGATTCTACAATAATATATATACTTTGAGTTGTGATCGAGTCTGAGACATGTATACAATGGGTCACGAATACGTATTAATTAATTCAAATATTATATATTAAACTATATATGAATTGTTGAACTACTAATTGTGGACTACCAACAGTGGACTAATAACATTGGACAATTAATAAAATGAATTAAAATATTGATTATAACATATGAAACTAAACATTTCTTTAAGTTTGCCACTTGATTTCATCTTAAACCTCATTTGTATCTTGACGATTACAATATGCATTCAAACATTTCACGATTCTTGAAAACACCTCAATCGGGAGAATGAACCAACTGAAGGATTTTCGTATGCCCGAGAGACATATTTAATTAATGTGGCTGATGTGTTATGATCTAAGTCGGGTCATACCCAATAACAAGCTTGCCGACACTTTATATATATTTATTTAACGGTCAGATCATTAAGTAAATACGCGACACTTGAACTTTAGAAAATCGGTTTTCTGAAATATTATCACTTGAGATAAATTATTTGGATAATTTATATTTACAAAGGATTTAATTATTTATAGGTTTAAATAATTAAGATGTGTTATGTTTTATAAATTGGTTTATAAAACAAAATAAAATGCAAGTAACATAATACAAGCATGGTATTTTATTACAAGTTTTAAAAAAAAAACCATTTTATATAAAACATGGGGGTGGTGGACAGTTTTGTAGAGACCAAGACATCACCCATGCTTGTTCCTTTTATGTTATTTTAGTAGCACATTTCCTTAGAAGCATGGTACACACATATACCAAGTAATTGACTAGCTCTTTCAAGATACAAGTTTGAAAAACTCTTCTTCCTTCCAAGAGTGCTGCTGGCCAAAATTTTTGGGAAGAAAAGAGAGGGATTAGCTAGTGTATCTTGGTCATTCAAGTGTCTAAATCCTAACCAAATACAAGGTAGTGTTGGTGTGTAAAAGAGCTTGGGGTATTACACACTTGAGGCTTCAAGTTAGAAGCAATTTCTTCATCATCTTCAACATCATCTTGTTAGAAATCTAAACCCTCAATTAATTTGCGGAGGTACATTTCTTATCCTCTCTTGTTATTTGTAAGTATATATTCACAACTTGATCCTATTGGGATTTAGCTTTAATTGGCTTAAAGTTTAACAAGTAAAATTTGATAATTACACGCTTCCGTTTATTAAGATTCTTAAAAGGTTTTAAGACTTCTCAAACTTGTTAAATCCCAACAATGGTATCTAGAGCCGAAGTTGTTGAAATATGCTTCGAGATGGTTATTAAACCCACTATAATTTTTCATTCTATGAACATGCAAGAAGTAGAATGTAAAATTTTCGGTTTTGGGTGGTTTGTCATTTTGGCCAAAATCACTTGTGATTCTGCATTCTGTACTGCCAATCACTTGTGATTCTGTACTGCAAATCACTTGTGATTCTGTACTGCCAATCACTTGTGATTCTGTGTTGCCGATCACTTGTGATTCTGTGTTGCAGATCACCTGTGATTCTGTGTTTCTAATCACTTGTGATTCTGTATTGCCTATCACTTATGTCTATGATGTTCACAATCTAAGCCTTGACCTTGTGTTTGGTTGCATGCATGGTTGATTGATATTTATTCAATTGGTTTGTAATAATATTTATTCATTTGGCATGTAATAATTCATTTGGTTATGTGATTTATTTTATATTTTGTATGTAAAATAGATTAGGTTGTAATTTCATTTTTTAGACAAAATGTATTAGGATATATTTTGTAAAATGATGAAGAATGATGAAGACTTGAAGAACACATGAAGAAGCATTTGGATGCAAGGTTAAGTGGGAGATTTGAAATCTCCTACTTTGTGTTATAACCCCTTATCCGGTGGCATTTGTTTTCGGCTAAACAAATGTCTACCAAAATGGCTTGATTGTGAACATATTTGTTTTGCATGCATGGTTGTGTATTGTATGATTGTGGATTGTATGGTTGTATGCTACAAGTTAATCACACAAGTTAACAACAAGCAAAATGGCAATTTAATTGGTTAAATTAAAAATGGCTAAAAGGACATTAATAAACGGTTATTAAGATCATGATTAGGATCATATATATAAAATGGTTTATAGACATGAAAATGGATTTTCATAAGAACCATACACTAAATGCATGTTAGTGTATGGCATAAAAGTTTTCTCAAACTAGAATTAATGAAAACTTAAAATCCCTTAACTAAAACAAGGTAAACAAGTTTAACGCCATCCTTTTGTGAGAATACTTGAACATAGTAGGGAACTCATAATGGGATAAAGGTCACCTAACCATTATGAACTAACTAATATGCTTAAGGTAAAATTCGCATGCTTGTGGGATAAAGGTCACCTAACCACTTGTATGTTAATTTTACATGTTTGCACAAGTAGGACGACTTGATTTAGGAATCATGAACTTAGGGTCACCGAAGCATGAGGAACAAATAGGCGTTGATGGGATAAATATGCCATGCAAAAGGATTGCATGATCCCATAACTTAGAAGTTGCAAAAGGATTGCAATTGTCACATAAATGACTACCTAGCTAAATCAAATGACGGGATAAAGGTCACCTAACCGAAATTTGATTTACCGTTGGATTCTAAGATTTAATAAAACAATTAAAAATAAAAGGGGATTGTTTATTAAATTTAAAATCGATACTTAAAAGAACTTTGTTGAATTTTGTAGATGGCCGCCAATAACAACAACAACAACATGCTGTCATAACCCGTCCTTAACCATAAGAACGTGTTAGATAACGTATGATTTCATAGCGAGGTATTGACCTCTATATGCGACATTTTTAAAAGAACAACTGCATATATTTTACATTACAAACCATAATTCTTATTTTTGATACAAGCTTTAGACAATAAAAAGATGATTATCGTTTAGCGATAATCTTAGACTTACAAACTTTACATGTGATGATAACAATACGATTTCTAGCATATTTTACATTACAAATCCTCCGATATGCAGTTTTATTTTTGACACAAATATGCATACTCAAGATCTTGTTTAAATTCAACATGTTGCAGCGGAAGCTTTTAGTTATCACCTGAGAATAAACATGCTTAAAACGTCAACATAAAGTTGGTGAGATATAGGTTTAATGCCGGCAGCAATATATATATATAGACCACAAGATTTCATATATAAACATTTTAATAAAAATATTCTAAGTGGTTGAGCACTTGGTAACCATACTTAACATTTAATCACGTCGCATATTCCCTTTATTATGAAATCTTACTACACCGTACCAAGTGTAGTCACGAAACGAAGTACTGTGCAACCGTTGAATACTGGTCGTCCAGTCCGGTTGGGGTTGTCAGGCCCGATAGATCTATCAACAGGATTCGCGTTTACAATACTGCTGTAAATAATAGTTACCAAGCTACAGGGAAGTATGCCAGTGGTACAACTCAACGTAGAATATATTTTTCAGTTACTTGTGTCCATATCGTAAAACATAAAATACATGTATTCTCATCCCGAAATATTTAGAGTTTAAAAGTGGGACTATATACTCACTTTCGTCTTGAAGATATATATAATTTGACTTGGTCTCCGGTTGATATCACGAACCTATCCATATATAATATATCAATACCTTCTTTTTAAAACAATCGTCACATATATATACTTATTATACTTTTAATACTTTTAATGATTTCTTAGTCCGTAGTTAGCAGTCCGATGTTAGTAATTCAATTTTAATGGTTCATTTTTAGGTGTTTAATAAACCCCCAATGAAATAAATAAAACCCCCATCGTATATGTATTGGTCGAGATTAATCTTGACCCACGGTACCGGTGTTGTCAAATGACGTGTTGCGTACATAAAGTACTGGTGTTGTCAAATGACGTGTTGCGTACAATCATGGGATCTTATGATTAATCTTCTCGTGTTGTTTACGGGTGATCCTGAACCATATAAAATTGAATTATAAGTACATATATATAAAAATATCATGTTATCTTAAAAAGATGTGATTTATTTAATTTTTCCCAATTATTTTCGTGGCTAAACTAGTCTTGGATATCCGATTTTGTTTCGGTCATAGTTTCTTCGTTACAACTCCGTTTTTGTTGATTCAACTTGCCATCTCCTTGGATCGAGTCCCTCTTTAAGACTATGAACTGTAAATACCTTAGTTTGTATTCGAAATCACAGGTCATAGGTGAAACTTTGGTGAAACTTATGAAGTTAATCATTTTTGTTACAAAAATATCATTTAATGACCATTTTTCTAAAAATACTTATACTTTGAATTAAATCATGAAATTTTTATGTGTTATCATATTCATAGTAAAAATCATTTTTCCAGAAAATAAACCTCCAATTCAAAGTTTAAGATGGTTTTTAATTATCCAACCCAAAACAGCCCCCGGTTACACTCCGACGTCGTAAAAACAGTTTTTAAGGTAATCTTTGAAAAACCAAGTTATACCTTGTTAAGTTAACATATATTTAAGTTATATTACAGGTCTTGAAGTATTTTAAAAGTTAATTTAGATGGATCTATTTAGTTTGCAAACAAGTTTGAAAATATTCAAACTATGTTCTTGTTGTTAAAATCTTATACCACAAAATAAGATAGCTATATATATATGAATCGAATAAGGTTATGAACATAGTTACTACCTCAAGTTCCTTGGACAAGGTTGCTGTAAAAGAGGAGTAAAAAGCTAGAACCAAAAGGGTGATGGAATTGGATGAAAGATTGGAAGTAAGTTTGTGTTCTTGGAAGGATTTCTTGAAGTGTTGTTGTAAGAGTTTTCTTATGGTGATTAAGTAAGGTTTTTGAAGCTAGATCTTCATGGAACTTTGCTGAATGTTTATGGAGTTTAAAGGTTAAGAAAGAGTGTGTGTTTTAGCTAAGATAATTGAAGTGAAAATGAATCAAAATGATGATACTCCTACCTCCCTTAAAAACGTGATTTTAAGGTGATCATGGACAAAATTTTAGTTTGTAATCTTGTGTATTTGTCAAACAATCATACAAAAGCAATTACCTTATACATAAGGCATTGAACAAGGGCTGGTTGGTGGTGATTTGATGTGTATATACCAATAGTAAATACGTATAGAAGCTAGGTATGATACGAGTACTTATACTCTAGATATACGTATAGAAATTTTGTGAAAAATGGAATGAGGATTCAAATATAGCTATCTTTTGTGAATACACTTATATGGTTTTATGTATTTAAGTCCTTAAAAGTGATTAAATACATTACTTATACGATATATGTATAAACATTATAGGTCATAAGTATTTATGTCAAATAACGTTACGTATGGTTATCGTTTTGAAAACTTAAGTTAGTAGTTTCAAAATATACTTGTAACTTATTGTTATTAATACAAAATGAGGTATTAAAACATTCATTAATCATGTTAAATATGTATATATACATATATATACACAAACGTATAATTATCATATGTTATATAGTTCGTGATATCATCGGTCAAACTAGACGGTCAAACGTTGTGTAAAACTCTTTTCGAAGGCATAAGTCTCAACAATTTGGATTGATTATCATGTTGGTAAGGTTTAATTTATGTAAATATTAATCTTATAAGTATAGAACGATCGAAAAAGTGCGGGTCATTACAGTACCTACCCGTTAAATAAATTTCGTCCCGAAATTTTAATATTGTACCTATTTTGCGTCATCGGAAAACAAGTGTGGATATTTTTGTTTCATTTGATCCTCTCATTCCCAAGTAAACTCGGGACCCCTTCGAGCATTCCAACGAACCTTAACTATCGGTATGTTGCTCTGCTTGAGCCGTTTAACTTCACGATCCATGATTTCGATTGGTTCTTCGATAAATTGTAGTTTCTCGTCGACATGGATTTCTTCAAGAGGAATGGTGAGATCTTCCTTTGCAAGACACTTCTTAAGGTTTGAGACGTGAAATGTATTATGTACTCCAGCGAGTTGTTGCGGTAACTCGAGTCGATAAGCTACCGGTCCAATGCGTTCGATGATCTTGAACGGGCCTACATACCTTGGGTTCAATTTACCCCTTTTGCCGAAACGTATTACACCTTTCCATGGTGACACTTTTAACATAACCATGTCCCCAATCTGAAACTCTAATGGTTTCCTTCGGACATCGGCGTAGCTCTTTTGGCGACTACGGGCTGTTTTCAATCTCTCATTGATTTGTACTATCTTCTCAGTCGTTTCGTGTATGATCTCGGGACCAGTTAATTGTCGATCTCCTACTTCATTCCAACAAATAGGAGATCTACACTTCCTTCCGTACAATGCTTCAAATGGCGCAGCTTTAATGCTCGCATGATAACTATTATTATACGAGAATTCTGCTAATGGTAGATATTTATCCCATCCGTTTCCAAAATCGATCACACATGCCCTGAGCATGTCTTCAAGAGTCTGAATTGTTCTTTCACTCTGCCCGTCAGTTTGCGGATGATATGCGGTACTCATATCCAAACGAGTTCCTAGTGCCTCCTGTAGTGATTGCCAAAACTTTGAGGTAAATCTACTATCACAATCGGATATAATGGAAATAGGTATTCCATGCCTTGAAACAATTTCCTTTATATACAATCGTAATAGTTTCTCCATTCTATCTGTTTCCTTTATAGGCAAGAAATGTGCAGATTTGGTAAGACGATCAACAATTACCCAAATGGTGTCGTATCCCCTGGCAGTCTTTGGTAACTTCGTGATGAAATCCATGGTAATACCGTCCCATTTCCATTCTGTAATTTCTGGTTGTTGAAGTAACCCTGACGGCTTCTGGTGTTCTGCTTTGACTTTGGAACAAGTTAAACATTCCCCAACATATGTTGCAATGTCTGTCTTTAAATTAGGCCACCAATAATGCGTCTTAAGATCTTGATACATCTTTCCAACTCCAGGATGTATCGAGTATCTTGTCTTATGTGCCTCATTCAATATCAACTTCCTTAATCCACCCAACTTCGGTACCCAAATACGATTTGCAAAATATCGAATTCCATCTTCCCGCATAATGAGTTGCTTCTCATACTTCTTCATTATTTCATTTCCTATATTTTCTTTAGTAAGTGCTTCTCGTTGAACTTCTTTGATTTGTGAGTTGAGATTCATGCGAATTTTTATGTTCATCGCTCGAACTCGAATTGGTTCTCGTTCCTTTCTGCTTAAAGCATCGGCCACCACGTTCGCCTTCCCGGGATGATAACGAATTTCACAATCATAATCATTTATTAACTCGACCCACCTACGTTGCCTCATGTTCAGCTGTTTCTGATCAAAAATATGTTGAAGGCTTTTATGATTAGTAAACACAGTGCATTTAACCCCATACAAGTAGTGTCTCCATATCTTCAATGCAAACACGACTGCTCCCAATTCTAGATCATGCGTCGTATAATTCCGCTCGTGAATCTTTAATTGTCGGGATGTGTATGCAATAACTTTCTTCTGTTGCATAAGAACGCAACCAAAACCTTGTCGCGAAGCGTCACAATATATTTCAAAATCATCGTTCCCTTCTGGTAACGATAAAATAGGCGCCGTAGTCAACTTCTTTTTCAGTAATTGAAATGCACTCTCCTGCTCAGAAGTCCATTCATATTTCTTCCCTTTTTGCGTTAACGCTGTCAACGGCTTAGCTATTCGGGAAAAATCTTGAATAAACCTTCTATAATAACCGGCTAAACCCAAAAATTGGCGTATCTGCATTGGTGTCTTAGGAGTCTCCCATTTTTCAATGGCCTCAATTTTAGCTGGATCAACCTGAATTCCTTTGCTACTAACAACGTGACCAAGAAATTGCACTTCTTTCAACCAGAAAGCACACTTAGAAAATTTAGCGTATAGCTGTTCTTTTCTCAACAACTCTAATATCAACCTTAAATGCTGCTCATGCTCTTGCTCACTCTTGGAATAGATAAGAATGTCATCAATGAAAACAATAACAAACTTATCTAAATATGGACTACAAACTCGATTTATGAGGTCCATGAATACAGCTGGCGCATTCGTCAATCCAAACGGCATGACCAAAAATTCGTAATGACCGTAACGTGTCCGAAAAGCAGTTTTCGGTATATCTTCTTCTTTGACGCGTAATTGATGATAGCCTGATCTTAGGTCAATTTTCGAGTACACACATGATCCTTGGAGTTGATCAAATAAGTCGTCAATTCTCGGTAGTGGATACCGATTCTTGATAGTTAACTTATTTAATTCACGATAATCTATACACATTCGGAAAGATCCGTCTTTCTTCTTGACGAATAAAATTGGAGCTCCCCACGGTGAAGTACTTGGTCGTATGAATCCACGATCCAGTAATTCTTTTAACTGACTCTGAAGTTCTTTTAACTCGGACGGTGTAAGTCTATATAGAGCACGGGCAACCGGTGCAGCTCCTGGTACAAGATCTATTTGAAATTCTACAGATCTAAATGGAGGTAATCCCGGCAACTCTTCCGGAAATACTTCAGGAAAATCTCTTGCCACAGGCACGTCATTGATGCACTTCTCTTTTTCTTTCTTTTTGACTTTATTAACATGTGCTAAGATAGCATAGCACCCTTTCTTCAAGCACTTTTGAGCTTTCAAATAACTAATGAGTTTTAGCTTTGAGTTACCCTTCTCTCCATAAATCATTACTGGCGTTTTATCCTTACGAGGAATGCGAATTTCCTTCTTGGCGCACACAACTTCAGCTCCTGTTTTGGACATCCAGTCCATGCCGACTATTACATCAAAACTTCCTAATTCTACGGGTATCAAATCAATCTTAAATGTTTCTCCGGCTAAATTTATTTTACAATCACGGCAAATTTTATCGGCTTTAATTAGTTTACCATTAGCTAACTCAATCATGTATTTAGCATCTAGAGGTAATGATGAACAATTCAATTTAGCGTGAAAGTCTCTACACACGTAACTTCTATCAGCACTAGTATCAAATATAATAGATGCGGATAAGTTATTAATGGTAAACGTACCCGTAACAAGCTCCGGGTCTTCACACGCCTCTCTAGCATTAATAACAAATGCTCTCCCTCGTGCAGGTCCGATATTCTTCTCTGGATTCGGGCACTGGCTCTTATAATGACCCTGTTTCCCACATCCATAACAAGTAACAGTAGCCAAAGCAGTTCTATTTGCATTAGTGGCAGGAGTCTTGGTACCATTTGTATTTGTAACGAGAGCCCTACAATCTTCAGCAAGATGACCCTTTCGATTACATTTGTTGCACACCACACTACAGTAACCAAAGTGATGTTTATGGCATCGGTTGCATAAAGGATTTTGTCCTTTGTAACTAAAGCCTGAACCACTACCCGCACCTTGCGTGGTTTCTTGTTTCTTAAAAGATTGTTGTTGATTACCTCGATCATAACTTCCATTCCACTTTCTTTTGTTACCTGATACCTTCACATCAGTATTGGATGCTTTCTTATCCAATATGACCTGATCCATTAGCTCGTTTGCCATGGTTATAGCTTCATGAATTGTCTTAGGTTTCGATGCTGTAACATTTGCCTTGACCTTTTTGGGCAAACCATCTTTGTACATTTCAATCTTCCGTTCTTCGGTTGGAACCAATTAAGGACATAGCAAAACTAATTCCATGAATCGCTGATTGTAGTTGGTGATTTCAGTACCAACAACCTTCAGGCTTCGTAATTCATTTTCCAACTTCCTAACCTCGTTCCTTGGACAATATTCGTTGATTAACATTGTTTTGAATTCTTCCCAAGGAGTATCATAAGCTACATCTCCTCCTACAGCCTTCACATAATTTTTCCACCACGTGAGTGCACTATCTTGTAAAGTGCACGATGCATACTTGGTCATGTCCTTTTCAACACAACCACTGATTTTAAACACAGTCTCCATCTTTTCTATCCACCGGGTTAAACCGATCGGTCCTTCTGTTCCACTGAATGATGAGGGCTTGCAAGCTTGAAAAGTCTTGTAAGTGCACCCCACACGAGGATTTGGGTTAACTGCAGCACCTCTTGCAGCCTCGACCCATAACATTCTGTCGTTCACTCGCTGATTGATGAGTTCCTGGATTTCTTGTTCCGTCATTCGGTTCAATCGCGCCATATTCTTCTATAAGAATGAAAAGAAAATAATTATTCACATGGAATATTATAGATGTAGTGTATATTTACAGTACATTATAGCTTATTAATAATATGAACCAGGTATTATTATAAAAGCCTTTTCTTCTTATTAGCGTTTTATAATTATATCTAGGGTAGTACCTACCCGTTAATGTCCATACTTAATAGCTTAGTACAGAATCAATTACTACCATCTAAATAATACTTAAGCATGGAAAATTATTGCATTTCACACTTCACTATTTTACATATGCTTATCTTACATCGAACATTAAGCAAACCACACTAATAATATTATACAAAACATTATATGATCCCATGGTTTAATACGGCAGCGCATCATTTGGTCTATTTTCTAGGACGTTTAGGTTCAAAGAATCGCTTAACGCTTATCCTGGCTGTCTGCCTATATTTTGGCTGTGGGACTGAAGAACTGGATGCCGGGATAGAACGAATAGGAATAGCGGGAATAGGGCTGGTAGTGTCTAGTGGAGTTGGTGCCACATCATCCTTACTAAACTCGGGATTTGAATTTTCTAATTCATTAGCCTTTCGTTTCTTTCCTAGTTCGAACTTGTCTTTTGTAATTTCCTGTATTTCTTCCTCGGGTTCACTTTCCTCCTCGGGTTCACTTTCCTCCTCGGGTTCACTTTCCGGGTTCTCTATAGTCGGTTCATCCGGAATTTATGAGTCTTCCCCAAAGATATTATTTTCGTCATCAGATAGGTTAATGACTAGAACACCATCTGAAGATTCTAGTTCGGAGTCGCTGAATGTGATAACAAGTTTTGAGCCCGACATCTATCACACAACAACTAACCCATTAGTACTACATAATATTTACATATAAATTTTAACCAACAATGATAAGCAATGGTTTTTAAATCAGACCCGGTCAAAGTCCAGACTTACTAATGTATCCTAACGACTTATCAGTTAGACACACTAATGCAAACCTGGTTCGCTAAGACCACCGCTCTGATACCACATGTCATAACCCGTCCTTAACCATAAGAACGTGTTAGATAACGTATGATTTCATAGCGAGGTATTGACCTCTATATGTGACATTTTTAAAAGAACAACTGCATATATTTTACATTACAAACCATAATTCTTATTTTTGATACAAGCTTTAGACAATAAAAAGATGATTATCGTTTAGCGATAATCTTAGACTTACAAACTTTACATGTGATGATAACAATACGATTTCTAGCATATTTTACATTACAAATCCTCCGATATGCAGTTTTATTTTTGACACAAATATGCATACTCAAGATCTTGTTTAAATTCAACATGTTGCAGCGGAAGCTTTTAGTTATCACCTGAGAATAAACATGCTTAAAACGTCAACATAAAGTTGGTGAGATATAGGTTTAATGCCGGCAGCAATATATATATATATAGACCACAAGATTTCATATATAAACATTTTAATAAAAATATTCTAAGTGGTTGAGCACTTGGTAACCATACTTAACATTTAATCACGTCGCATATTCCCTTTATTATGAAATCTTACTACACCGTACCAAGTGTAGTCACGAAACGAAGTACTGTGCAACCGTTGAATACTGGTTGTCCAGTCCGGTTGGGGTTGTCAGGCCCGATAGATCTATCAACAGGATTCGCGTTTACAATACTGCTGTAAATAATAGTTACCAAGCTACAGGGAAGTATGCCAGTGGTACAACTCAACGTAGAATATATTTTTCAGTTACTTGTGTCCATATCGTAAAACATAAAATACATGTATTCTCATCCCGAAATATTTAGAGTTTAAAAGTGGGACTATATACTCACTTTCGTCTTGAAGATATATATAATTTGACTTGGTCTCCGGTTGATATCACGAACCTATCCATATATAATATATCAATACCTTTTCTTTTTAAAACAATCGTCACATATATATACTTATTATACTTTTAATACTTTTAATAATTTTTTAGTCCGTAGTTAGCAGTCCGATGTTAGTAATTCAATTTTAATGGTTCATTTTTAGGTGTTTAATAAACCCCCAATGAAATAAATAAAACCCCCATCGTATATGTATTGGTCGAGATTAATCTTGACCCACGGTACCGGTGTTGTCAAATGACGTGTTGCGTACATAAAGTACCGGTGTTGTCAAATGACGTGTTGCGTACAATCATGGGATCTTATGATTAATCTTCTCGTGTTGTTTACGGGTGATCCTGAACCATATAAAATTGAATTATAAGTACATATATATAAAATATCATGTTATCTTAAAAAGATGTGATTTATTTAATTTTTCCCAATTATTTTCGTGGCTAAACTAGTCTTGGATATCCGATTTTGTTTCGGTCATAGTTTCTTCGTTACAACTCCGTTTTCGTTGATTCAACTTGCCATCTCCTTGGATCGAGTCCCTCTTTAAGACTATGAACTGTAAATACCTTAGTTTGTATTCGAAATCACAGGTCATAGGTGAAACTTTGGTGAAACTTATGAAGTTAATCATTTTTGTTACAAAAATATCATTTAATGACCATTTTTCTAAAAATACTTATACTTTGAATTAAATCATGAAATTTTTATGTGTTATCATATTCATAGTAAAAATCATTTTTCCAGAAAATAAACCTCCAATTCAAAGTTTAAGATGGTTTTTAATTATCCAACCCAAAACAGCCCCCGGTTACACTCCGACGTCGTAAAAACAGTTTTTAAGGTAATCTTTGAAAAACCAAGTTATACCTTGTTAAGTTAACATATATTTAAGTTATATTACAGGTCTTGAAGTATTTTAAAAGTTAATTTAGATGGATCTATTTAGTTTGCAAACAAGTTTGAAAATATTCAAACTATGTTCTTGTTGTTAAAATCTTATACCACAAAATAAGATAGCTATATATATATGAATCGAATAAGGTTATGAACATAGTTACTACCTCAAGTTCCTTGGACAAGGTTGCTGTAAAAGAGGAGTAAAAAGCTAGAACCAAAAGGGTGATGGAATTGGATGAAAGATTGGAAGTAAGTTTGTGTTCTTGGAAGGATTTCTTGAAGTGTTGTTGTAAGAGTTTTCTTATGGTGATTAAGTAAGGTTTTTGAAGCTAGATCTTCATGGAACTTTGCTGAATGTTTATGGAGTTTAAAGGTTAAGAAAGAGTGTGTGTTTTAGCTAAGATAATTGAAGTGAAAATGAATCAAAATGATGATACTCCTACCACCCTTAAAAACGTGATTTTAAGGTGATCATGGACAAAATTTTAGTTTGTAATCTTGTGTATTTGTCAAACAATCATACAAAAGCAATTACCTTATACATAAGGCATTGAACAAGGGCTGGTTGGTGGTGATTTGATGTGTATATACCAATAGTAAATACGTATAGAAGCTAGGTATGATACGAGTACTTATACTCTAGATATACGTATAGAAATTTTGTGAAAAATGGAATGAGGATTCAAATATAGCTATCTTTTGTGAATACACTTATATGGTTTTATGTATTTAAGTCCTTAAAAGTGATTAAATACATTACTTATACGATATATGTATAAACATTATAGGTCATAAGTATTTATGTCAAATAACGTTACGTATGGTTATCGTTTTGAAAACTTAAGTTAGTAGTTTCAAAATATACTTGTAACTTATTGTTATTAATACAAAATGAGGTATTAAAACATTCATTAATCATGTTAAATATGTATATATACATATATATACACAAACGTATAATTATCATATGTTATATAGTTCGTGATATCATCGGTCAAACTAGACGGTCAAACGTTGTGTAAAACTCTTTTCGAAGGCATAAGTCTCAACAATTTGGATTGCTTATCATGTTGGTAAGGTTTAATTTATGTAAATATTAATCTTATAAGTATAGAACGATCGAAAAAGTGCGGGTCATTACACATGCAAAACGCACCACTTAACATGAACAACCTATCGTTACGGTCTCTCCTCGAGAAAGACAAACTCAACCATACCAACTTTATGGATTGGTTCCGCAATCTTCGGATTGTCCTCAAACAAGAGGATAAAGCGTATGTACTTGAGGACCCCATTCCCGATCAACCGGATGAGAATGATGTGGAGGCAATGGCCTCTTACGATAAGTATTGCCACGACTCCCTTCAAGTCTCATGCTTAATGCTTGGGACTATGATACCCGAACTCCAAAAGGATTTCGAGCACCATAGTGCATACGACATGATAACGCAATTAAAGGAGATGTTCCTTCAACAAGCGTGTGTCGAGCGCTTCGAAACGGTTCGGGCGCTACATGCTTGTCGTATGGACGATGCCCAATCGGTTTCATCTTATGTACTTAAGATGAAAAGCCTTATCGATCGTGCTAACCGTCTTAACCTAAACATATCTAATGAGTTAGCCACCGATCTTATCCTTAACTCCCTATCAAAAAGGTTTGATCAATTTGTAATTAATTACAATATGAATGGGATGGATAAGAGCATAGGTGAGCTTCACGGTATGCTTAGAACGGCGGAAACTAGCATGGGTAAAAGGGCTTTACCCGTGTTAGCAATCGATCAAGGTGGATCCAAAGGTAACACCTCTAAGCCTAAGGTGGCTAAGAGAAAAGGACCCGCCAATCAAGGCAAAGGGAAGGGGAAGATGGTTACCCCAACCATCAACAAGGCTAAGAAGCAAAAGGTAGCCGAGAAGGCAAACCCCAAGGAAGACCCATGTTTCGGTTGCGGTGAGATGGGTCATTGGAAACGAAACTATCCGGTCTACCTTAAGGAGTTGAAGGACAAGAGGGATGCAGGGCAAACCTCAGGTAATATATATATGGTATATATAGAGCTTAGTATTACTTTTTCTAATACATGGGTATTAGACACTGGATGTGGAACTCATATTTGCAATTCTTTGCAGGGGTTCAAAAGAAGTGATCATAAGGCGGGAACATCAAGTCTCTATATGGGCAATGGTGCAAAGGTGCATGTTAAAGCTCAAGGAGATTTTATTTTGAAGCTTCCAAGCGGATTGGAACTTATTTTAGAAAATGTTTTGTATGCTCCGGATTTGTGTAGAAACATTATTTCTATTTCTCGCTTAAAACAATGTGGTTACGTTGTTAATTTTATTGATGATGATATTCATGTTTCTAAAGATAATGTATTCTATTTCAAGGCTTCGCCTTCAAATGGAATTTATGAATTGGTTCATGATGACGCATCATCGAGCTCTATATACCATACTAGCACCAAGAAACTCAAAAGGGATTTGAGTGATTCCTATTTATGGCATTGTCGTCTTGGTCACATAAACAAGAACCGAATGCATACACTTCAAAAGAATGGACTTTTGAAATCAAATGAAATGGATTCGTTTGATGTATGTGAATCTTGTTTACAAGGCAAGATGACTAAAGCACCTTTCAAAGGGACTTATGAAAGGGCTAAGGATTTATTGGGATTAATACATTCGGATGTATGTGGACCCTTTAAACCCATGACTAGGAATGGTGAAAGATACTTTGTTACTTTCATTGATGACTTTAGTCGTTTCGGATATGTCTACTTATTAAAACACAAGGACGAAACGTTTGAAGCATTCAAAGAATATCAAAACGAAGTACAAAATCAACTCAATAGGACAATTAAGGTACTTCGTACCGATAGAGGAGGTGAATACCTAAGCGATGCCTTCCAAGATCATCTTAGGAGTTGTGGGATTATCTCACAACTCACTCCACCCGGAACACCCCAACTTAATGGAGTTTCCGAAAGGAGGAACCGAACCCTAATGGATATGGTTCGATCTATGATGGCAAGAAGCTCGTTACCTCTATCATTTTGGGGTTATTGTCTAAGCTCCGCGGCTCGTATTTTAAATATGGCCCCAACCAAGAAAGTGGAACGAACTCCTCATGAAATGTGGTTTGGAAAACCTCCTTCTCTTTCATATCTGAAAGTATGGGGATGTGAAGCTTATCCTAAGCGTCATGTAGCAAATAAGCTACATGCTCGATCCACAAAGTGTATCTTCATAGGATATCCCAAAGATGACATGGGATATTACTTCTATGATCCATTCGAGCAAACGGTATTTGTTGCTCGAAAGGCGGAATTCCTTGAAACTAAGTTCCTTATGGAAGGTCATGGTGAAAGGAAGATAGATCTTGTAGAGGTACAAGATCAAATCGATGATACACAATTGGTTGGCACTAGTACTCAACATGAGGATGTTGAAAATGATCAAGTGGATGATCAAAGTACACAAGACGTTCGAAGATCTAGTAGGATTAGTAATCCTCCCGAGAGATATGGGTTTCTCGTGGATGGTTGCTATACGGTTGATTTGGATGAACCGACAAACTACAAAGATGCTTTATCAAGGATTGATAAAGATAAATGGCAGGAAGCCATGAACGCCGAGATGCAATCCATGTATGAAAACCAAGTTTGGGAACTTGTTGTGCAACCTCCTAGCTCCAAGCTAGTTGATTGCAAATGGCTTTTCAAGAAGAAAACCGACATACATGGAAACTTGGATACGTACAAAGCTAGACTTGTAGCAAAAGGTTTCACTCAAACTCAAGGGGTTGATTATGATAAAACTTTCTCGCCAGTGGCAATGCTAAAGTCTATTAGGATATTATTTTCCATTGCTGCTCACTATGACTATCAAATATGGCAAATGGATGTCAAAACCGCTTTCCTAAATGGATATCTTGAGGAAGATGTCTATATGGTACAGCCCGAAGGTTTTGTTGATCCGAAAAATCCTAAAAAGGTATGCAAGTTAAAGAAGTCAATCTACAGATTGAAACAAGCATCTAGAATGTGGAATCATCGCTTTAATGAAGAGGCAAAGAAATTTGGCTTCATTAAAAATGGTGATGAAGCTTGTGTGTACAAGAAGGCTAGTGGGAGCTCTATAATGTTCCTTGTGCTATATGTGGATGATATATTATTGTTTGGGAATGATATTACCACAATGCAAGAAGTCAAAACTTGGCTAAAGAGTTGCTTTTCCATTAAGGATCTTGGAGAAGCATAATACATATTGGGGATTGGGATCTATAGGAATAGATCCAAGAGATTGATAGGTTTAAGTCAAAGTACATACATTGATAAAATCTTGAAAAGGTTCAAGATGGAAAACTCTAAGAAAGGTTTGGTACCTATTCAAAAGGGAACCGTTCTCAGTTCATCTCAGTGTCCTACCACGAAAGATGAACAAGAGAGAATGAAGAAAGTCCCATACGCATCTGCTATTGGGTCTATCATGTATGCAATGATATGTACTAGACCGGATATGTCATGCGCTTTAAGCTTGACAAGTAGATACCAGAATAACCCAGGAAATAGTCATTGGACTGCGGTTAAATGTATATTGAAATACCTTAGAAGGACTAAGGATATGTTTCTAATATATGGGTCTGGTGAGGAGGAACTCGCTGTAAAAGGTTACGTGGATGCGAGTTTCCAAACTGATCGAGATGACTCTCGATCACAATCCGGTTATGTCTTCATGTTGAATGGTGGTGCGGTCTCTTGGAAGAGTTCAAAACAGGATGTTGTTGCATTATCCACTACAGAGTCGGAGTACATCGCCGCATCATTGGCAGCTCAGGAAGCTGCATGGATGAAGAAATTCATCGACAACTTAGGAGTAGTCCCTTCCATTCAGGACCCTCTTGAGATCTTTTGTGACAACGAGGGTGCGATTGCTCAAATCAAAGAACCTCGTGCTCACCAAAAGACCCGTCACATTGAGCGGAGATTCAACTACATAAGGGATGAAGTTGAAAAGGGAAAGATATGTATTCGCAAAGTTCATACAGATCTTAATATAGCGGATCCTCTCACGAAGCTCTTACATGGAGCAAAACATACTGGACATGTTTGTGCATTAGGGCTTCGATATTCTAGTGATTGGTCATGATCTGTTTTAAGTACTGTAACGGAATGAAATTGTTCAAACTCATTAATATAATTATGGTATTCATTTATTTTGAGTTATGTTCCTATTTTGCATATTTATCCATGAATAAGTAATTATTCTAAATTCCGTAGTCGATCACAGTTGTGGAAACAAGTGTGAGGTTTAGACTATTATGAACTTGGATTGGTATACATTCACGGGATGAATGTGGGGCAAGGTTGCAACCAAGGTTCATAGATATTTGTGGGATACAAATATTGGAAGACCCGCTCTCAAGATTCACTAAATGGAGCCTTTGTGGTTGATCACATGTAATCTTGAGTAAAGGCGAATATTATTGTATCCTCTGACCTGAGATACATATTGGGTTCAGATATTTGCCAAGTATTGTGCCTTGATTCTTTCCTTCGCTATTCTGAAATATGGTAGTTCATAAGGAGGAGCTCAGGTATAATGCAAGGTATATATTTAGGACATATGTAGTCAAGATGGAATTTGTCCCTCTTATTCGTTGAGAGTCAGATGTCTAAGGCCTGATAAAGTTAAATCTAGAAGAGAGTGATCACTCAATGTGTAGTGACCCGAACTTTTCCATGTTTATATATATTAATTGAGATTGATATTTACATGATTAAATGTTTCCAACATGTTAAGCAATCAAACTTGTTAAGACTTGATTAATTGAAATATGTTTCATATAGACAATTGACCACCCAAGTTGAGCGGTGATTCACGAACGTTAAAACTTGTAAAAACTATATGATGACATATATATGGATATATATATAGTTAACATGATACTATGATAAGTAAATATATCATTAAGTATATTAACAATGAACTACATATGTAAAAACAAGACTACTAACTTAATGATTTTTAAACGAGACATATATGTAACGATTATCGTTGTAAAGACATTTAATGTATATATATCATATTAAGAGATATTCATACATGATAATATCATGATAATATAATAATTTAAAATCTCATTTTATATTATAAACATTGGGTTAACAACATTTAACAAGATCGTTAACCTAAAGGTTTCAAAACAACACTTACATGTAACGACTAACGATGACTTAACGACTCAGTTAAAATGTATATACATGTAGTGTTTTAATATGTATTTATACACTTTTGAAAGACTTCAATACACTTATCAAAATACTTCTACTTAACAAAAATGCTTACAATTACATCCTCGTTCAGTTTCATCAACAATTCTACTCGTATGCACCCGTATTCGTACTCGTACAATACACAGCTTTTAGATGTATGTACTATTGGTATATACACTCCAATGATCAGCTCTTAGCAGCCCATATGAGTCACCTAACACATGTGGGAACCATCATTTGGCAACTAGCATGAAATATCTCATAAAATTACAAAAATATGAGTAATCATTCATGACTTATTTACATGAAAACAAAATTACATATCCTTTATATCTAATCCATACACCAACGACCAAAAACACCTACAAACACTTTCATTCTTCAATTTTCTTCATCTAATTGATCTCTCTCAAGTTCTATCTTCAAGTTCTAAGTGTTCTTCATAAATTCCAAAAGTTCTAGTTTCATAAAATCAAGAATACTTTCAAGTTTGCTAGCTCACTTCCAATCTTGTAAGGTGATCATCCAACCTCAAGAAATCTTTGTTTCTTACAGTAGGTTATCATTCTAATACAAGGTAATAATCATATTCAAACTTTGGTTCAATTTCTATAACTATAACAATCTTATTTCAAGTGATGATCTTACTTGAACTTGTTTTCGTGTCATGATTCTGCTTCAAGAACTTCGAGCCATCCAAGGATCCATTGAAGCTAGATCCATTTTTCTCTTTTCCAGTAGGTTTATCCAAGGAACTTAAGGTAGTAATGATGTTCATAACATCATTCGATTCATACATATAAAGCTATCTTATTCGAAGGTTTAAACTTGTAATCACTAGAACATAGTTTAGTTAATTCTAAACTTGTTCGCAAACAAAAGTTAATCCTTCTAACTTGACTTTTAAAATCAACTAAACACATGTTCTATATCTATATGATATGCTAACTTAATGATTTAAAACCTGGAAACACGAAAAACACCGTAAAACCGGATTTACGCCGTCGTAGTAACACCGCGGGCTGTTTTGGGTTAGTTAATTAAAAACTATGATAAACTTTGATTTAAAAGTTGTTATTCTGAGAAAATGATTTTTATTATGAACATGAAACTATATCCAAAAATTATGGTTAAACTCAAAGTGGAAGTATGTTTTCTAAAATGGTCATCTAGACGTCGTTCTTTCGACTGAAATGACTACCTTTACAAAAACGACTTGTAACTTATTTTTCCGACTATAAACCTATACTTTTTCTGTTTAGATTCATAAAATAGAGTTCAATATGAAACCATAGCAATTTGATTCACTCAAAACGGATTTAAAATGAAGAAGTTATGGGTAAAACAAGATTGTATAATTTTTCTCATTTTAGCTACGTGAAAATTGGTAACAAATCTATTCCAACCATAACTTAATCAACTTGTATTGTATATTATGTAATCTTGAGATACCATAGACACGTATACAATGTTTCGACCTATCATGTCGACACATCTATATATATTTCGGAACAACCATAGACACTCTATATGTGAATGTTGGAGTTAGCTATACAGGGTTGAGGTTGATTCCAAAATATATATAGTTTGAGTTGTGATCAATACTGAGATACGTATACACTGGGTCGTGGATTGATTCAAGATAATATTTATCGATTTATTTCTGTACATCTAACTGTGGACAACTAGTTGTAGGTTACTAACGAGGACAGCTGACTTAATAAACTTAAAACATCAAAATATATTAAAAGTGTTGTAAATATATTTTGAACATACTTTGATATATATGTATATATTGTTATAGGTTCGTGAATCAACCAGTGGCCAAGTCTTACTTCCCGACGAAGTAAAAATCTGTGAAAGTGAGTTTGATGTCGAAGCGAGGTGTATATAAAATAGTTATTATTTTACTAGGAAAACACTATTAAATACGATACAATTTTACACAAGATATTTATTTATTTATAGAATGGATATACTTAAACCTTGCTACAACACTTATAGGCAGTGTACCTAATCGTACAGTAGTGTAGTTTTTAGTAAGTCCGGTTCGTTCCACAGGGAAATCTTTGAACAAAGCTCAACGCTATATTAGTTTACTTTTGTAAAAATACAAATATATATATAAGTAATATTATTATTATTGATAATGCTAAAAACGAACATATATTGCATAGCATTATTCCCCAAGAAAGACAAGATTTTAGTTGGTATTGTTCGATTTACAAGCAATATTCGTTTAAATATTAAAAAGTGAAGACAAAAGGCAGATTCGACAAATTGAAGACAAAAAGGTCCAAAAAGCTAAAAAGTACAAGATACAACTAAAAAGGTTCAAAATATTGATGAGGAACGTCTCAAAATGACAAGAGTACAAGTTACAAGACGCAAAGTACACGATATAAAATAATACGCGAAGACGTCCGAAAATCCGGAACCGGGACCTGAGCCAAGAAGAAACGCCCGACGCAACGGACCAAAAATATCTAGTCTACTATGCACAAGAATATAATATAATATATATATAATTATATATAATTATATATTATATATATTATTATTATTATATTACGTCGGCAAGAAGAAAACAAAGTAGTTGGCTGGATCCAGGGTGGCCATGCGACTCGCATGGCCAGAAGCACAAAATCATGCGAGTCGCATGGAGTGAGATTGCTGGTCAGGTCCTATATAAAGCCAGTTTTGTGCCGAGTTTTAAACATCTTTTTCTCTTCCTCTTCATACGTAAATATATTTATATTTATAATTTATATTTTAATTTTAATTATAATTCTAATAATAAGGGTATGTTAGCGAATGTTGTAAGGGTGTAAGTCGAAATTCTGTCCGTGTAACGCTACGCTATTTTTAATCATTGTAAGTTATGTTTAACCTTTTTATATTAATGTCTCGTAGCTAAGTTATTATTATGCTTATTTAAAACGAAGTAATCATGATGTTGGGCTAATTACTAAAATTGGGTAATTGGGCTTTGTACCATAATTGGGGTTTGGACAAAAGAACGACACTTGTGGAAACTAGATTATGGGCTATTAATGGGCTTTATATTTGTTTAACTAAATGAAAGTTTGTTAATGTTAATATAAAGATTTACAATTGGGCGTCCCTATAAACTACCATATACACTCAATCGGACACGATGGGCGGGGTATTTATATGTACGAATAATCGTTCATTTAACCGGACACTGGAATGGATTAATAGCCACTAGAATAATTAAAACAGGGGTGAAATTACATTCAAGGGTAATTGGTGTAATTGTTAACAAAGTAGTAAAACCTTGGTTTACACGCAGTCGATAACCTGGTGTATTCATTAAACAAAGTATTAAAACCTTGTTACAATTCGAATCCCCAATTAGTTGGAATATTTATCTTCGGGTATAATAATAATTTGACAAGGACACTTGCAATTTATATTTATGACTGATGGACTGTTATGGACAAAAACCAGACGGACATATTGAATAATCCAGGACAAAGGACAATTAACCCATGGGCATAAAACTAAAATCAACACGTCAAACATCATGATTACGGAAGTTTAAATAAGCATAATTCTTTTATTTCATATTTAATTTCCTTTATTTTATATTTAATTGCACTTCTAATTATCGCACTTTTATTTATTGTTATTTAATCGCACTTTTAATTATCGTACTTTTTAATTATCGCAATTTTATTATTCGCAATTTCATTATCGTTATTTACTTTACGCTTTAATTTAAGTCTTGTATTTATTTTTATATTTTACATTAGGTTTTAACTGCGACTAAAGTTTTAAAATCGACAAGCCGGTCATTAAACGGTAAAAACCCCCCTTTATAATAATAATATCACTTATATATATATTTGTATTTTTATAAAAGTAAACTAATATAGCGTTGAGCTTTGTTTAAAGATTTCCCTGTGGAACGAACCGGACTTACTAAAAACTACACTACTGTACGATTAGGTACACTGCCTATAAGTGTTGTAGCAAGGTTTAAGTATATCCATTCTATAAATAAATAAATATCTTGTGTAAAATTGTATCGTATTTAATAGTTTTTCCTAGTAAAATATAAGCTATTTTATATACACCTCGCGACACATTAAGTATTTTTGGCGCCGCTGCCGGGGAACTCGCCGAAGCGAAACGCCATATTTTTAATTTTTAAGTTATAATTAGTTTTGGTAAAATTTATATTTTAAAAAAAAAAATAAAAAAAAATATATAAAAAAAGAGCTTTTAAAAACCGAAAAAAAAAAAAATATATTTCAAGTATATTTTTAAGTTTTTCTTTTATTTTTACAAAATTATAAAGTATTTTAAGTTTATTTTTAGTTTTTAAAATTAAGTTTTATTTTAATTATATATATATTTATATTTTAAATATAAAACAGAAAAAAGAAAATAAATATTAAATATTACGTGACCTGTCAAACTGAACCTGTCAATTGAACCGGTCCAGTTCAGTCATGCGACTCGCATGACCCACCTTTTTAAATCATGCGACTCGCATGAGGGGTCTGACAGGGCCACAAACAAACCCTAAAAACGCATTAATTACGGAGTATAATATATTATTATTATAATTAAACCCTAATTGATTTTATTATTCTTAATTAAGTTTTTAGTTTAATTAATTACTTTTAATTAGTTTTATTATATTTAAAACTTAATACTTTAATATAATTAATATAAAAATAATATTTTAATAAAAATTGTAATTTTTTTTATCACTTTTTATTTCTTTTAATATTTTGTCCCTTTTTAATCGTTGTAGCGTAATATTTATATTTTTCGCTCATATTTAATTTTAAACTTAGTTTTTGCTATAGTTATTTTTACTCCTAGATTTTTAGGCTTTGCCGTAGAATTCCTTAAGTGCTTTTTCTTTAGACTAAGATTTAGGTGCTTTAGAATTTTGCGACGCCTTTTTAAGTTTTAGTTTCTTTTTAAGTTATTTCCATTTGGGATTTAGTTTTTCCTGTAAGCTTTAATATTTTTAGACCTTTTACTATGTATCAATTATCATTCCAATTAGTAATTTCAATTTGCGATTATAATTTTAAGTTAGTTGTAGTAATAAGGTTAAATTAGTTAAGTATTTTTAAGTTTTTATAAGTTTCTTTTATTTTTCCGTCACCTTTTATTTTTCAACCATTTTTTCTTTTTCAACCTTTTTCGACGAACTCTTTTTCTTTCTTATTTCTCGCTATTCTAGTTTTTAGGACTTAGATTTTTATTCTACTTCTTATCTAAATTTCTTAAAATTACGAAAATTTATTTTGAGTGGTTAAATTAATAGACATCAAAATTTTCTGGTTCGTAGTAATAGTTGGATTTGTACGTGGACCGGGTTATTGGAGCCAAACAGTCCTCAATTATATTGAGACCAAACGAATCCTGCCCCTCTGCTGCATCTTTTGGCTATTCGAAACGTGGGCAAAATCAGAAAAGTCTATTGATTGGATAACTTATTATAATTTTTCTTTCCTTTTAAAAACTAATAGGATATTCTGTGAATGCACCGAGCAAGACGTTCATCACCTTTTGTACGTTCACCACCTGTAACTCGATCAAGACATCGTTTAACAAATATAACCGCCGTTGATTTTTCTTTAGAATCGTCATCCAGTCGACCAAGTACTTCAGTTCAAATTTCCGATAATCCAGTTTTTGAAACAAACCTCACAATTGAGAATCCAGAAAATATTCAGGAACGGTTCATAGATCCTGAACCATTAAACTTTCCTCCGGAACCACCAATCATTCAAACAGAGATTGTTGAGGAACGAACTATTAAATCAGAATCATCTAGTGATTCCGATTCAACAAATTCAATTATGGAGAATCTGGAACCTTTAAGTATGGAAGACCGAATGAGAGCTAAACGCACTGGCCAAGGTCACGCAATTACTCATCCAGACATTAATGCGCCAGATTATGAAATCAAAGGACAAATTTTACACATGGTGACTAATCAATGCCAATTTAGCGGTGCGCCGAAGGAAGATCCAAATGAACATCTACGTACCTTTAATAGGATCTGCACACTATTTAAAATACGAGAAGTGGAGGATGAACAGATATATCTCATGTTATTTCCCTGGACTTTAAAGGGAGAAGCCAAAGATTGGTTGGAATCATTACCTGAAGGGGCGATCGATACATGGGACGTTTTAATTGATAAATTTCTTAAACAATTCTTTCCTGCATCTAAAGCCGTAAGACTTCAAGCAGAAATTGTTACGTTCACACAGAAGCCAAATGAAACTCTATATGAGGCGTGGACAAGATATGGAAAATTGTTAAGAGGATGTCCGCAACATGGTTTAGACACCTGTCAAATAGTACAAATATTCTACCAAGGATGCGACATCACTACAAGGAAAGACATAGATATAGCAGCTGGTGGTTCTATTATGAAGAAAACCGAAACTGATGCTTACAAAATTATTGATAATACTGCTTCCCACTCACATGAGTGGCACCAAGAAAAAGATATCATTAGATCATCTAAAGCAGCTAGAGCCGATTCTAGCCATGACTTAGATTCCATTTCCGCAAAGATAGATGCTTTCGAGAGACGAATGGAAAAGATGACTAAAGATATTCATGCTATACGAATTAGTTGTGAGCAGTGTGGAGGACCACATTTGACAAAAGATTGTCTCAGTATTGAATTAACAATGGAACAAAGAGAGAATATTTCATACATAAACCAAAGGCCTGGAAATAATTATCAGAATAATTATCAACCGCCAAGACCGATTTACAATCAAAACCAGAATTATAACCGAAATATTCCATACAATAACCAACAAGGTCCTAGCAATCAACAAGTATCCAATAATACTTACAATCAGCAAAGACCGAATTTTCAAAACAAACCACCACAACAAACCGATGATAAAAAGCCAAATTTAGAAGATATGATGACGAAGCTAGTTGAAACTCAAACGCAGTTTTTCACATCTCAAAAACAAACAAATGAACAAAATGCTCAAGCATTTAGAAATCAACAAGCTTCTATTCAAAATCTGGAACAAGAAGTAAGTAACCTAGCAAGGTTAATAGGTGAAAGAAAACCGGGAAGTTTACCTAGTGATACAAATGCTAACCCCCGGAATGAAACAGCTAAAGCTATTACCACAAGAAGTGGTACAACACTTAAACCACCTGAAATACCTGTAACTTCTGATGAAACTATTCCTACTCCACAAGAACCACAACCTGATCAAGATAAGGAAAAAGAACCGGTAGTTGAAAAGGTTAATGAAGATAACACAGTTAAGGATAAACCTTATGTTAAACCATACCAACCACCACTTCCTTACCCGAGTAAAATGAAGAAGGAAAAACTTGAAGCCGAGCAATCCAAATTCTTGGATATGTTTAAACAGATAAATGTAAATCTTCCTTTCATTGATGTGATTTCAGGAATGCCTAGATATGCTAAATTCTTGAAAGATCTAATCACGAATAGAAAGAAAATGGAAGAACTCTCGGCTGTTACTATGAATGCTAATTGTTCAGCAGTGCTGTTGAATAAGATACCAGAAAAACTATCTGATCCAGGAAGTTTCACAATTCCATGTTTTCTGGGTAGTCTTAGTTCAATAGAAGCATTGGCAGACTTAGGTGCTAGTATAAATTTAATGCCGTATTCACTATACGCTAAACTAGACCTTGGAGAATTGAAACCAACCAGAATAAGCATACAACTAGCCGATAGATCAATAAAATATCCTAGAGGGATAATGGAGAACATGCTAGTTAAAGTTGGTACTTTAGTATTTCCAGTAGATTTTGTTGTTTTGGACATGGAAGAAGATTCTCAAGTTCCTCTCATATTAGGAAGACCATTCTTAAACACGGCTAAAGCAATGATAGACGTGTTCGGTAAGAAACTGACCCTAAGTATAGAGGATGAGAGTGTTACCTTTTCAGTTGATAGAGCCATGCAACAACCACAATCTGCAGATGATACATGTTATTATATTCAAACTATAGATGCACATGCGGAATTATTAGAAGAATTTCCAGAATTACAAGGAACAGGAGAATGTTCTTTAGGAGAAGGTAATGAACCAATTGATGAAGCTGAAATGTTAGCTACACTTATAGCTAATGGATATGAACCAACAACAGAAGAAATTCAAATGCTAAAAGAAGAAGACAGATATCGATATAAATCATCGATAGAAGAACCTCCGAAATTAGAGTTAAAGCCACTTCCAAACCATTTGGAATACGCTTATTTACATGGTGAATCTGAATTACCTGTAATAATATCGTCTTCTCTTACTGAAAATGAGAAATCACAACTCATTTCTGTGTTGAAAGCTCATAAACCAGCCATTGCATGGAAGATTCATGATATTAAAGGAATAAGTCCTTCGTATTGCACACATAAAATCCTTATGGAAGAAGGTCATAAAACGTATGTGCAACGCCAACGAAGACTAAATCCTAATATGCAAGATGTAGTTAAGAAAGAGATTATTAAACTGCTAGATGCAGGTTTGATATATCCAATTTCTGATAGTCCATGGGTAAGCCCAGTTCAATGCGTACCTAAGAAGGGTGGCATGACTGTCATCACAAATGAGAAAAATGAGCTTATTCCTACTAGGACTGTAACAGGATGGCGTGTATGTATTGATTATAGAAAATTAAATGACGCCACCAGAAAAGATCACTTTCCCTTACCTTTCATAGATCAAATGTTGGAAAGATTAGCCGGAAATAGTTACTATTGTTTTCTAGATGGATTTTCCGGATATTTTCAAATTCCAATAGCACCCGAAGATCAAGAGAAAACCACATTTACGTGCCCTTATGGTACTTTTGCTTACAAAAGAATGCCATTTGGACTTTGCAACGCCCCTGCAACCTTTCAAAGGTGTATGATGGCGATTTTTCATGACATGATAGAAGAATGCATGGAAGTATTCATGGATGACTTTTCAGTCTTCGGTGATACATTTAAATCATGTCTAGTTAATCTGGAACGAATGCTAATTAGATGCGAAAAATCAAATCTAGTACTTAATTGGGAGAAATGCCATTTCATGGTTAAAGAAGGCATCGTTCTTGGACATAAAATTTCAAAAGAAGGAATTGAAGTGGATAGAGCTAAAGTAGATGTAATTGCTAAACTTCCACATCCCACCAATGTTAGAGGAGTTAGGAGTTTTCTAGGGCATGCCGGTTTTTACCGACGTTTCATAAAAGATTTTTCTAAAATTGCCACTCCTATGAATAAACTCCTAGAAAAGGATGCTCCATTCATCTTTTCAGATGAGTGTATCAAATCTTTTAATATTCTTAAAGAAAAACTCACTAATGCACCGATCATGATAACACCAAATTGGAATCTACCATTTGAACTAATGTGCGATGCAAGTGATTTTGCAATGGGAGCCGTTTTAGGACAAAGGATTGAAAAACGATTTCAACCTATATATTATGCTAGTAAGACATTACAAGGAGCACAAACGAACTATACAACTACTGAAAAAGAACTCCTTGCTATTGTCTTTGCTTTTGACAAATTTCGATCATATCTCGTTCTAGCAAAAACGGTGGTCTATACCGACCATTCTGCTCTTAGATACCTATTTTCAAAACAAGATGCTAAACCAAGATTACTCCGTTGGATCTTACTCTTACAAGAGTTTGATATTGAAATCCGAGATAAAAAAGGAGCAGAAAATCTCGCCGCTGATCATCTTTCTCGTCTTGAAAATCCCGAATTAGAAGTTCTGAATGAATCGGCCATACAAGACAACTTTCCTGATGAATATCTATTGAAGATAGATTATAAAGAAATCCCATGGTTTGCAGACTATGCAAACTACTTAGTTTGTGGATTCCTTGAAAAAGGATTATCGTACCAAAGACGAAAGAAATTCTTCAGTGATATAAAACACTATTTCTGGGAAGATCCACATCTGTTTAAAAGTTGTCCCGATGAAATAATACGCCGATGTGTATTTGGAGATGAAGCTAGTAAAATTTTAAACCATTGTCACACAGGACCAACAGGAGGGCATTATGGGCCTCAACTAACAGCAAGAAAAGTTTATGAAGCTGGATTCTATTGGCCTACAATTTACAAAGACGCACACCTTCTTTGCAAATCCTGTGATGCATGTCAAAGGACCGGAAGAATAAGTCAACGTGATGAAATGCCACAAAATGTCATCCAAGTATGTGAAGTATTTGACATTTGGGGTATTGACTTTATGGGTCCATTTCCAAAATCTCATAATAATCTATATATACTCGTAGCCATTGATTATGTATCTAAATGGGCGGAAGCACAAGCTCTCCCAACTAACGATGCACGAGTTGTAGTCAACTTTTTAAAACGTCTTTTTGCAAGGTTTGGAACACCGAAAGCTTTAATAAGTGATCGGGGTACTCATTTCTGTAATAATCAACTTGAGAAAGTTCTTAAAAGATATGGAGTAACTCATAAAATCTCCACCGCATATCATCCACAAACAAGTGGACAAGTTGAAAATACCAACCGAGCTTTAAAACGTATTCTAGAGAAAACCGTAGGATCAAATCCGAAGGAATGGTCCATTAAATTGGAGGATGCACTCTGGGCTTTTAGAACAGCCTACAAAACTCCAATTGGAACCACACCTTTTAGACTTGTTTATGGAAAAGCATGTCATCTTCCAGTAGAAATTGAACACAAAGCATTTTGGGCTTTGAAGACATGTAATCTTGATTTACATGAAGCTGGACGTCTACGATTAAGTCAACTAAACGAATTAGAAGAATTAAGACATGAAGCATACGAAAATTCGTTAATCTATAAAGAAAGAACGAAGAAATGGCATGATAAAAGAATCAGAAGTTCAAAAGAATTTAAAGAAGGAGACAGAGTTCTTCTTTTCAATTCACGATTCAAGCTATTTCCTGGAAAATTGAAATCAAGATGGTCTGGACCATTCATAGTCAAAAGAGTTTTCCCATACGGAACGATAGAATTGATAAATTCAAATGGGATTGAATTTAAAGTTAATGGTCACAGAGTTAAACATTACATACATGGTCCGATGGAAGTCGACAACGAAGTTAATCACAATTTCGACACCACAGCTAACTAAGTGTGGGGAGAATCAAGTCTTTAAAGGATAATATGTATTTCTGTTAGAGTTAGATTGTCTGTTTTCGTGTAGTTCTCGAAAATGGAACACGTACGGTCTTTCCCTAGCAGACCCTAAAGAACTAGTCTTCTCCCCCCATTCTGAATTTTTATTTTTTTAGGTTTTTACGAAATGAAGACTGCCTGTGAACTAAACCATGGTCTAATGCTACACGCTTTGATCACTAAAAGAAATAATGACATACTACCGAGTGAATTAGTATCAGTAATCAGAGAAAGAATGGACGGAGTTAGAAAAGGATCCAGATGCGAAGATAATAAGTTACAATTTCGTAAAGGAAAATCAAAATCCGCAGCGAAAAGAAGAGCACGACACCTAGAACGATGTCACAAATGCGGAAAATGGTCACATGGAGGTAAATGTTCAAATAATCAAACCTATTCAAATACCGAATTTGTTACTTTATGCAGAGACGGACCGTTCATATGTTTAGAAGAAAAGACAATGAATGCTCGAGGTTACGCCTATGCAGCCATGGAAAACCAATTAAACCGACTATCTTATGAATATAATAGATCATATAACTAAGAAATCTATTTCACAGGTATGTCTGTACAGTTTTTATTTTTATTTTTATTTTTAACCTTTTGATAATAAACGCTAATTTGTTCGCTAAAAAGTATTAAATTGGTATTAAATAAAATTAGGTTTGGCGACCGAAATTATTGATATCGTTCAAAAATTTATTACATCACTGCGAAATTTAACGTTTATTCTTAAGGTATAAATATCTTTAATCAATCAACCCAAAATATTTCAAAAATTCGTCATGAGTTAAATTAGGTCTTGGAACCGAAATTACTTTACCGAAAAGAGGGGCGCATATTTTTGATAATATTTGATTGATTAAAGTGGGATAAAAAGACAAAAAGATTTTTAATTTTATTTTTACCATGTTTTTAATCTTAATATTTAAATCTTAAATTAATATTGTAAACTTTGTAAAAACAATATTTTTAAAAAATTGTAAATATTTGAAAAATTAATATAAGTTTGGTATGAATTTATGAATTTTTAAATTAAGTTTGGTGTGAATTTTTAATTTTTAAAATATGAAATTTTAATTTTATGCATTTCAAATTTTAAGTTTGGTGTGAATTTTGAATTTTTAATATTAATTTTGAATTTTATATTTAAGTTGTGTGAATTTAAAAACAAAAATTTACTTTATCTCATTAAGTTAAAAATATGATTTTTAAAATTCGTCGTAAGTTGAAGACTAGGTCTTTGAACCGAAATTGCTTTACCCGAGGAAGGGACGAGAACTTTTATTATCATTATTTTTAATCTTATTGATTTAAAGTATGCCAAAAACATTGAAAAAACCCAAAAATCTTAGCTTTTAAAACAATCGCTACAAAAAGACAAATTTTAAAATTTTGTCGAAGGACGGACTAGGACATCGATCCGAAACGACCTCGTCCTAAATAACAAGGGAAACAAAATTTTAAAAATTAATTTCTTAATTGTTTATAAGTTAAAGATTATGTTCAAAAAAAAAAAAAAAAAAAAAAAAAAAAAAAAAGGTAAACTCCGCGACTCGCGGAGTTTGCAGTGCAAACCTCCGCGACTCGCGGAGAGACCGAATTACAGAAAAAAAAAATAAGAGCTGCACACGAACTGATCAGCTCCCACACACAAACACACTGCATAAACACCCGAAAAATACTGCGAAAACCCATGAAAATCACCCCCAAAAATCTCAATTTTTAACCGTTAATCACCAAATTTTTTGCTAAAATCATGTTGAGAAGGATGATATCTAAGAACTACTCAAGAAAAACGGTAAATTTCTACACCTAAACACCATTTAATTCGAATTTTAGTGTTCTTGAGCTATTTTTCCCCAATTTGATTTTGATGCTTTCTAGTGTAATTAGACTTAAATTGTTTATGTATTATGCTTGTATAACCTAGATTGATGCTGTTTAACATGATTAGAAGCCTTAAACTTCAAATTTTGAATAATCTAGGGTTTGTGTTCTTGAGCAAATTTGGGGCTTTTTGATATAAACAGGTTATGGCCGATTTTTGTCATGAATTGTTGCTAAATTGAGTAGTGTAACATGTCTAGGTAGTTAAATGATCCAAACTTTGAGCCTAAACATGATTTTGAGAATTAAAGTGGACTTTTTCAAGTCCAAAATTCATGAACTTGATTTTTGAAAGATAATGCCATTTGAGACTTGTTTATTTGCTAGTAATGATTATTTTGACATGTTATTTGAGTTGAATGCTTATGAACTTGGCGAAAATTTTCGTATATGCTTATTTGAAAAAGTGTAGATTTGATAAAAATGTGAAAATGAGCTTAAGTTTGATATAAATTGATAATGTCATTGTAATTATTTTGATTGATGATGTTGCTGACACTAATGCATATTTGGATGCACAAAATTTGTGTTTGATGTGTTTTGCAGAATGAAAGGGGTGAATCTTCATCCCAAGCCCGCCATGCTCCTGCTGAGAACTTGGAACAACAGGAGGTAGATAACTACTACAAGCAGGATGTACCTCATCCAGTCATGACCTTTTCAGATATGCACTTGGAACAGTTGCACCCGAACCTGAGATTTGACAGACTTTGGATAGATTATCCAAAATATCAACGGGGTTTGCATACTCTTCATTCCAAGGTTGTTGAGGTACCGAGGGTCATAGAATGGGGACCCTTGGAAGCTGTAGAATTGGCCG
Organism: Rutidosis leptorrhynchoides; assembly: GCF_046630445.1. Taxonomy (NCBI): domain Eukaryota; kingdom Viridiplantae; phylum Streptophyta; class Magnoliopsida; order Asterales; family Asteraceae; genus Rutidosis; species Rutidosis leptorrhynchoides. The sequence goes on from NC_092341.1 coordinate 127,227,134, forward strand.
GGCCAATTAGGGAATTACTGGTACAGAGGTATGGTAATTCTTCTTTTAATGACTGGATATGTTTATTCACCATACGCAGACCTGTATATAAAGTATGGTGTGAAGAGTTGTTATGTAGTATAGAGTTGAATGATCGGGTAGCTAGTTTAACCGATCGTTCTTTTATTAGATTTTTGTTAGGCGGTTCGATGCGCCACATGTCTTTACTGGACATGGCTCAGGCTTTACGTATATATACGCCTGAGGAGTTAGCGTCTGCCGATTGTAGAGGATTAATATTAAACGGTAGAAAGATAGATGAGAATTTTGATACACACGGTGTGTGGAGTCAAATGACAAGCCATCACCGTTTCAAAGGGGGAAACTACTCTTATTTGGATATAGATAGAGCCGAATTAAGAGTAATACATAGGTTTTTAGCTAATTCGATTACACAAAGGGGTAAAAACAAAGAAAAGGTAAATGAACAAGATTTGTTTTACCATATGTGTATTCGAGACCCACACAGCGCTGTAAGTATACCATATTGTGTGGGTTATTATTTATCAGCTATGGTTCGGGGGATGCGTCCACATAGCATAATAGGAGGTGGTATTTTTATTACTTTGATTGGTGAATATCTCGGTGTGGATATAAGTCGGGGGGGATTATTAGTAGAAGAGCCGGAACCCCGCGACACTATAGGTTTAAATGTATACCATGGTGCGAAAGTTTTGAAGCGGCGAAATAACGCCGCAGTACGATACAATGGTAGACATCCACAGGTAGAGAGAAACCAGGAACAAGGTAATGTAGGAGGGGGGAATGAGATGCAAGAAATGCATAGGTTTATAGCTTCTCAGGAATACGAAAATGCTAGACAGAGAGCATTTGAAGATTGGCAAGTTCATCAGAACCAGATCATAGCGCATTGCCAACATATAGGTAGAAACTATATTCCTACACCGAAACCCGTCTTCCCTCCTTGGTCGATAGAGATGCAGCCACCATATCCTACGTATGACCCTGCCGAAGCATTCTATAGCACTTATGGTTATGCGTGGAACCCCTATTGGTACCAATATCATCCTTAGTTTACTTTATATTTTTTGTATTATTTTGTAAATTGTAATTATTGATGCATTTAATATTTTTGTTAATATTGTAATCATTTTTATAATTATCTAACTTTTATTCTAAGATTTTAATAATTTTTGAATGTGGGGTAATAAACCAAACTTCAAAAATATGTATATATGTTTGCAGTTTATCTTATGTACACAACAGGGTAAAACAATGCATTTTCAAAGACTGGCATTAAGTTCAGCAAAAGCAATTAATTTTGACGACAAGATGCAAAATATATGTGAAATAACAACAAGACGGAATGAACAAATGATGTGCACCATTTATCATTCAGCAAACAAACGCCAATATATTTGGAAACTTTGGTAAAAATTTAATCATTTTCACACAAATCACCCTCAATAATTTAAATTGTTACTGATTTCTTGCAAATGAGGGCATTGCAAGATCTTAAGTGTGGGAAGGGGTTAAATTCTTTCGGATTTTAAAATTTTTTTACTTTATACACTTGGTTACCATTAAAAATACTAGTAAAGCAGTAGTTGTATTAGAATCTAGTGCTCTCTGATAAAAAAGAACAGCCCTAGTCTTATATACTGACTACCCAATTCTAGTAAAAATTTTCAATTAAATGAATTCAAATCATGTTTATACATATTTATGAACGATAAAACTAGGTTTTAACACCGAAATTATTGTTACCTCGGAAAGGACATAAATTGAGAAACAAACTAAAATGTTAAAATTCATTTAAAATGGAATAGAGGACGATAAAAAAAAAAAAAAAAAAGCCAAGTGTGGGAAAATTTACCAAGTTATTTTAAACATATGTCACATATATTTGTAACAAATAACTGAAAATACTTTTGCTTTGGACTAAACTAAACTGTTTTACCCAATGAAAGAAAAGAAGAGATGGATCTACACGATGAATCAATTCCATCATTAAAAGGAAGTAAAGTCTTCCGAAAAAGAAACGCGCTTCTTGATTTAGGTCATGAAGTTGTCGTCCAGACCAGCTGTAGGTTGACGAAAAATCTAGAAAAGTCATCACTAAAATCAGCAGGAAATCCACGGACCTCAGCATCAAACAGGGTCGCCAAGTGGTCAGATTTATCCTAACCATGAGAAGGATTATTCTCGTACAATGGGGGGGGCACCATGCAAATTAGCTGGATAAGACTAATGAATCAGATCCCCAGAAAGGATAATCTCCTTAAAGATTAAAAATCAGCTTTTAAGACTGATATTACTCAATCCTAGAGATTGACCTTAAAGATTGAGAATTACAAACTCATGGAATTCGATGATATCTAAACTCGAGCTTGAACGAGAAAATATTTTGATCAAAATTACAAACCGATTTGTTTTCTGAAAACCCTATTTTCAATGCGTTCATTACCATTGAACGTAAAATCATAGGAATTCACCTGGAATTCATTAGGTCACCTGAACTAAATCGGGTGTCAACCGTAAGAACGGTGGTTGCATAGTGGTCAAAGACATGACCTTGTGCCAGACCGAAAAAAAAATTATAAGGGTGAGCTTTACTATTGCTCCTACCAAGGATAGTAATTGCGTCCGACACGTTATAGACCATAATCAAAAGCATGTCACGGGACATTGCCTTAACAGTTGCTTGTTCAACACTTTCCTTTACAACCGGACGGTAGTTTACCGAAAGGTAATATACGGGACAAGTAAACTGGACGTGTTGCTTTCCAAATACAAGGTTAGCAAGTGGGTGACACAAAACCGCAAGTTTTGAGCTAAAATTTTCAAATCTGAAACCCACCAAACCCACAAAAATATTTTGCAAACACCGGTAAAGGGTTATTCCGGAAAACTTATCTAGGGTAAAAACTAGATTTCGAAAGATCAAATGTTTTCATAAAGATCCAATTTCCTTAATGGATCTAAATTTTTATAGTCATGTGGGACTGTAAACCATATCGTTACTACCATTGTTTATACCGCCGTATAGAAATCACTGATGTACAAAGTGTGAAGAATAAAGAAGTGATTCTAGTATTTCAAGACAATATTGCTTGAGGACAAGCAACGCTCAAGTGTGGGAATATTTGATAATGCTAAAAACGAACATATATTGCATAGCATTATTCCCCAAGAAAGACAAGATTTTAGTTGGTATTGTTCGATTTACAAGCAATATTCGTTTAAATATTAAAAAGTGAAGACAAAAGGCAGATTCGACAAATTGAAGACAAAAAGGTCCAAAAAGCTAAAAAGTACAAGATACAACTAAAAAGGTTCAAAATATTGATGAGGAACGTCTCAAAATGACAAGAGTACAAGTTACAAGACGCAAAGTACACGATATAAAATAATACGCGAAGACGTCCGAAAATCCGGAACCGGGACCTGAGCCAAGAAGAAACGCCCGACGCAACGGACCAAAAATATCTAGTCTACTATGCACAAGAATATAATATAATATATATATAATTATATATAATTATATATTATATATATTATTATTATTATATTACGTCGGCAAGAAGAAAACAAAGTAGTTGGCTGGATCCAGGGTGGCCATGCGACTCGCATGGCCAGAAGCACAAAATCATGCGAGTCGCATGGAGTGAGATTGCTGGTCAGGTCCTATATAAAGCCAGTTTTGTGCCGAGTTTTAAACATCTTTTTCTCTTCCTCTTCATACGTAAATATATTTATATTTATAATTTATATTTTAATTTTAATTATAATTCTAATAATAAGGGTATGTTAGCGAATGTTGTAAGGGTGTAAGTCGAAATTCTGTCCGTGTAACGCTACGCTATTTTTAATCATTGTAAGTTATGTTTAACCTTTTTATATTAATGTCTCGTAGCTAAGTTATTATTATGCTTATTTAAAACGAAGTAATCATGATGTTGGGCTAATTACTAAAATTGGGTAATTGGGCTTTGTACCATAATTGGGGTTTGGACAAAAGAACGACACTTGTGGAAACTAGATTATGGGCTATTAATGGGCTTTATATTTGTTTAACTAAATGAAAGTTTGTTAATGTTAATATAAAGATTTACAATTGGGCGTCCCTATAAACTACCATATACACTCAATCGGACACGATGGGCGGGGTATTTATATGTACGAATAATCGTTCATTTAACCGGACACGGGAATGGATTAATAGCCACTAGAATAATTAAAACAGGGGTGAAATTACATTCAAGGGTAATTGGTGTAATTGTTAACAAAGTAGTAAAACCTTGGTTTACACGCAGTCGATAACCTGGTGTATTCATTAAACAAAGTATTAAAACCTTGTTACAATTCGAATCCCCAATTAGTTGGAATATTTATCTTCGGGTATAATAATAATTTGACAAGGACACTTGCAATTTATATTTATGACTGATGGACTGTTATGGACAAAAACCAGACGGACATATTGAATAATCCAGGACAAAGGACAATTAACCCATGGGCATAAAACTAAAATCAACACGTCAAACATCATGATTACGGAAGTTTAAATAAGCATAATTCTTTTATTTCATATTTAATTTCCTTTATTTTATATTTAATTGCACTTCTAATTATCGCACTTTTATTTATTGTTATTTAATCGCACTTTTAATTATCGTACTTTTTAATTATCGCAATTTTATTATTCGCAATTTCATTATCGTTATTTACTTTACGCTTTAATTTAAGTCTTGTATTTATTTTTATATTTTACATTAGGTTTTAACTGCGACTAAAGTTTTAAAATCGACAAGCCGGTCATTAAACGGTAAAAACCCCCCTTTATAATAATAATATCACTTATATATATATTTGTATTTTTATAAAAGTAAACTAATATAGCGTTGAGCTTTGTTTAAAGATTTCCCTGTGGAACGAACCGGACTTACTAAAAACTACACTACTGTACGATTAGGTACACTGCCTATAAGTGTTGTAGCAAGGTTTAAGTATATCCATTCTATAAATAAATAAATATCTTGTGTAAAATTGTATCGTATTTAATAGTTTTTCCTAGTAAAATATAAGCTATTTTATATACACCTCGCGACACATCAATTATAAAGGGGGGTTTTTACCGTTTAATGACCGGTTTGTCGATTTTAAAACTTTAGTCGCAGTTAAAACCTAATGTAAAATATAAAATAAATACAAGACTTAAATTAAAGCGTAAAGTAAATAATGATAATGAAATTGCGAATAATAAAAATGCGAGAAAATAAAATTGCGATAATTAAAAAGTACGATAATTAAAAATGCGATAAAATAAAATAACAATAAATAAAAGTGCGATAATTAGAAGTGCAATTAAATATAAAATAAAGGAAATTAAATATGAAATAAAAGAATTATGCTTATTTAAACTTCCGTAATCATGATGTTTGACGTGTTGATTTTAGTTTTATGCCCATGGGTTAATTGTCCTTTGTCCTGGATTATTTAATATGTCCGTCTGGTTTTTGTCCATAACAGTCCATCAGTCATAAATATAAATTGCAAGTGTCCTTGTCAAATTATTATTATACCCGAAGATAAATATTCCAACTAATTGGGGATTCGAATTGTAACAAGGTTTTAATACTTTGTTTAATGAATACACCAGGTTATCGACTGCGTGTAAACCAAGGTTTTACTACTTTGTTAACAATTACACCAATTACCCTTGAATGTAATTTCACCCCTGTTTTAATTATTCTAGTGGCTATTAATCCATTCCCGTGTCCGGTTAAATGAACGATTATTCATACATATAAATACCCCGCCCATCGTGTCCGATCGAGTGTATATGGTAATTTATAGGGACGCCCAATTGTAAATCTTTATATTAACATTAACAAACTTTCATTTAGTTAAACAAATATAAAGCCCATTAATAGCCCATAGTCTAATTTCCACAAGTGTCGTTCTTTTGTCCAAACCCCAATTATGGTACAAAACCCAATTACCCAATTTTAGTAATTAGCCCAACATCATGATTACTTCGTTTTAAATAAGCATAATAATAACTTAGCTACGAGACATTAATATAAAAAGGTTGAACATAACTTACAATGATTAAAAATAGCGTAGCGTTACACGGACAGAATTTCGACTTACACCCTTACAACATTCGCTAACATACCCTTATTATTAGAATTATAATTAAAATTAAAATATAAATTATAAATATAAATATATTTACGTATGAAGAGGAAAAAAAAAAAGATGATTAAAACTCGGCACAAAACTGGCTTTATATAGGACCTGACCAGCAATCTCACTCCATGCGACTCGCATGGATTTGTGCCTTTGGCCATGCGAGTCGCATGGCCACCCTGGATCCAGCCAAATTGGTTTGTTTTCTTCTTGCCGACGTAATATAATAATAATATATAAAATAATATATAATTATATATATATTATATTATATTCTTGTGCATAGTAGACTAGATATTTTTGGTCCGTTGCGTCGGGCGTTTCTTCTTGGCTCAGGTCCCGGTTCCGGATTTTCGGACGTCCTCGCGTATTATTTTAAATCGCGTACTTTGCGTCTTGTAACTTGTACTCTTGTCATTTTGAGACGTTCCTCATCAATATTTTGAACCTTTTTAGTTGTATCTTGTACTTTTTAGCTCTTTGGACCTTTTTGTCTTCAATTTGTCGAATCTGCCTTTTGTCTTCACTGTTTAATTTTTAAACGAATATTGCTTGTAAATCGAACAATACCAACTAAAATCTTGTCTTTCTTGGGGAATAATGCTATGAAATATATGTTCGTTTTTAGCATTATCAAATATTCCCACACTTGAGCGTTGCTTGTCCTCAAGCAATATTGTCTTGAAATACTAGAATCACTTTTTTATTCTTCACACTTTGTACATCAGTGATTTCTATACGGCGGTATAAACAATGGTAGTAACGATATGGTTTACAGTCCCACATGACTATAAAAATTTAGATCCATTAAGGAAATTGGATCTTTATGAAAACATTTGATCTTTTGAAAATTAAATCTAGTTTTTACCCTAGATAAGTTTTCCGGAATAACCCTTTACCGGTGTTTGCAAAATATTTTTGTGGGTTTGGTGGGTTTCAAATTTGAAAATTTTAGCTCAAAACTTGCGGTTTTGTGTCACCCATTTGCTAACCTTGTATTAGGAAAGCAACACGTCCAGTTTACTTGTTCCGTATATTACCTTTCGGCAAACTACCGTCCGGTTGTAAAGGAAAGCGTTGAACAAGCAACTGTTAAGGCAATGTCCCGTGACATGCTTTTGATTATGGTCTATAACGTGTCGGACGCAATTACTATCCTTGGTAGGAGCAATAGTAAAGCTCACCCTTATAATTTTTCGGTCTGGCACAAGGTCCTGTCTTTGACCATGTTATGCAACCACCGTTCTTACGGTTGACACCCGATTTAGTTCAGGTGACCTAATGAATTCTAGGTGAATTCCTAGGATTTTACGTTCAATGGTAATGAACGCATTGAAAATAGGGTTTTCAGAAAACAAATCGGTTTGTATTTTTGATCAAAATATTTTCTCGTTCAAGCTCGAGTTTAGATATCATTGAATTCCATGAGTTTGTAATTCTCAATCTTTAAGGTCAATCTCTAGGATTGAGTAATATCAGTCTTAAAAGCTGATTTTTAATCTTTAAGGAGATTATCCTTTCTGGGGATCTGATTCATTAGTCTTATCCAGCTAATTTGCATGGTGCCCCCCCATTGTACGAGATAAATCCTTCTCATGGTTAGGATAAATCTGACCACTTGGCGACCCTGTTTAATGCTGAGGTCCGTGGATTTCCTGCTGATTTTAGTGATGACTTTTCTAGATTTTTCGTCAACCTACAGCTGGTCTGGACGACAACTTCATGACCTAAATCAAGAAGCGCGTGTCTTTTTCGGAAGACTTTACTTCCTTTTAGTGATGGAATTGATTCATCGTGTAGATCCATCTCTTCTTTTCTTTCATCGGGTAAAACAGTTTAGTTTAGTCCAAAGCAAAAGTATTTTTAGTTATTTGTTACAGATATATGTGACATATGTTTAAAATAACTTGGTAAATTTTCCCACACTTGGCTTTTATTTTCCTTTTTATCGTCCTCTATTCCATTTTAAATGAATTTTAACATTTTCGTTTGTTTCTCAATTTATGTCCTTTCCGAGGTAACAATAATTTCGGTGTTAAAACCTAGTTTTATCGTTCATAAATATGTATAAACATGATTTTGAATTCATTTAATTGAAAATTTTTACTAGAATTGGGTAGTTAGTATATAAGACTAGGGCTGTTCTTTTTTTATCAGAGAGCACTAGATTCTAATACAACTACTGCTTTACTAGTATTTTTAATGGTAACCAAGTGTTTAATATAAAAATTTTAAAATCCGAAAGAATTTAACCCCTTCCCACACTTAAGATCTTGCAATGCCCTCATTTGCAAGAAATCAGTAACAATTTAAATTATTGAGGGTGATTTGTGTGAAAATGATTAAATTTTTACCAAAGTTTCCAAATATATTGGCGTTTGTTTGCTGAATGATAAATGGTGCACGTCATTTGTTCATTCCGTCTTGTTGTTATTTCACATATATTTTGCATCATTGTCGTCAAAATTACTTGCTTTTGCTGAACTTACTGCCAGTCTTTGAAAACGCGTTGTTTTACCCTGTTTTGTGCATAAAATAGAATACATACAATACAAATATAATCATACATGCAATTTGAAATGGAACTTTGGCATCCCACTTTCAAACTATAAGAAAAATATTAGTACACAATAATAATAAAATATCAAACATTACATAAACGTAATAAAATGTTAAGTGTTTAAAATAAAAATAAAAATTACCAACTTATCTCTACTGATCAGGAGGTGGGTTAGGAGGAAAATTAGGATATGGATCCCAATTCATGTTCGCGTCCGGGTGCCATGGCTGATTATAGGTGAACTGGTATGCTGCGTCATAATCATATGAATCATAGGGTGGTCTCATTTCTGGCTGATGTGCGGGATAGTATGCGGGTCGGGTCGGATAATACATCTCGCCAGGCTGCAACTGGCTTATAATTTGGCACTGATGATAATCCCATCGGCCATGCTCTCGTTGCCGGGAATGCTCGTAGTCATTCCGACGTTGCCATGCCTCGTACTGCATATGCCTATCATAGTTCGTCATGTATTCATCCTCCATACGAACGCCTAAATCAAGAGCAGTCTCCCGAACAACTCCTATAATGTTGTTCGCCTCTTCCATTTCATCATCCGAACCTCTTTCTACCTGTCGCTGAGGTCCCTCGTATCGATATACCCGACCACGTCTCATCAATAATACCCTTGCACCGTGATAAAGGTTTGAACTTATAGTTTCACCTCCGTCCTCTATTTCGTTCATTGGACCCCCTTGGTGCTTATCTACACCTAAATACTCTCCAATGAGAGTAATGAAAATACCACCACCTATAATACTCCCCGATTTCATCCCCGAAACTACATTAGCGAGATAATAACCAACACAATAGGGAATGTTAACGAAACTCCTCGGGTCTCTAATACACTTGAGGTAGAACAAATCGTTTACGGTCAATTTCTCCTTATTTCTTCCCCTTTGTGTAATTGTGTTTGCTAAGAATCTATGAATCACCCGGAGTTCAGCTCTGTCTATATCTAAGTATGTATGATTTCCACTGGCGTGAAATTCATTAAAGTGGGACATACGCCTCCAGATGGCGTTAATATCAAATTCCCTATCTACCCTTTCTCCTTGGGCAATCAGGCTATTACAGTCGGGGCTCAAAAGTTCAGCAGGGGTGTAAATCTGTAAGGCCCTAGCTAAATCTATCATGGACATTCTGTACATGCGTCCACCTAACAGAAATCTAATAAAGCTTCTATCATCTATCCTCCTAACATCACTGTTTAACTTAATAGTACTAAGTAATTCTATACACCATTCCCTATATATGGTTCTACGAATGGAAAATAGGCGCATCCAATCGTTAAACTGAGAATTACCATACCTTTGCACCAATAATTCCCGAATCGGTTCGGCAAGGTCAACTGTTTCCAAAGGTACCCAGTCAATTGCCCTTGGCATTTCAACAACCTTAAAGTAGAGAATGTGCATGTTCTTTTGATAATCTGGATACTCTATCCAACATCGATCAAATCTCAGATTTGGGTGTAACTGATCTTCATTAATGTCTAAGCTCAGAATCCTTTGATGTGGAGCGAATTGACGAAACTGATTCATGAATAATTGATCTTGATCGTGATATGGAATATGTTGCTCCTCCTGTTCTTCTTCTTCTTGTTGCATATGTTGTTCTTGTTCATGAAACATTTCCGGTTCGGGCTCTGGTTGCCTGGACGATGATGCTCCTGAACCTCCAGTATCGGCTTTCTGTAAAACACATTAAACACAAAAATTGTGCATCCAAATATGCATTAGTGTTAGCAAAATAATAACTTGAAACAATTATGATGACATGTTCAATTCATAACACATTTTATACACATTTTCTTAACAATAACAATTCTACATTTTTACATACGAAAATGTATACAATGTTTTATCACATTTAAACTCTTAAACATGTCAACAATAATCATTATAGCAATTAAACACTTGTTACATGGCATTCAAATCAAACTAGTGCTCATTTTCATATTTTTGTCAAGTCTACACTTTATCAAATAAGCATATACGAAAAATGTACATCAGGTTCATAAGCATTTATCTCAAATAACATGCCAAAATAATCACTACTAGCAATGAAACAAGTTTCAAATGGCCTTTATATCAATTTATCCAAGTTCATGAATTTTTGGACTTAAAAAGTCCACTTTAATTCTCAAAAACATGTATAGGCTCAAAGTTTGGATCAATTAACTACCTAAACATGTTACACTACTTAATTTAGCAACAATTCATGACAAAAATTGGCCATAACCTATTTATATCAAAAAGCCCCAAATTGCTCAAGAACACAAACCCTAGATTCTTAAAAATTTGAAGTTTTTAGCTTCAATTCATGTTAAATAGCTTCTATCTAGGATATACATGCATAATATAACAACAATTTAGCTCTAATTACACCTAAATTTAACAAAATCAAAATATAATTTTTCTAGCTCAAGAACACAAAAATTCGAATTTAAAGAGATTAGGGGTGAAATCTTTACCTTTCTCCTGAAGGGGTTGAGACTACTGAATCTAGGCATGATTGTTGTGAAGTTTTGCAAGAAATTTGGTGAAAAATGATGAATTTTTGAGAGTGTTTTGGAGAGTTTTCGTGTTTGTGTATGTGTGTTATTGTGAGAAAGAGCAGCTCGGCTGGAATTTTGATCCTGGCCAGTTTTTGGCTGCCATGCGACTCGCATGGTATAAGCCTTTCCCCCATGCGAGTCGCATGGGGGTATTTTCCAGGTTTTTTATATATATTTTTTTTTTTTTTTTTTTTAATAACCTTATACTTTTAAAACATAGAATTAAATAAAATTTTAAAAATTTTGTTTCTTTTTAGGACGAGGTCGTTTCGGGACGATGCCCTAGTCCGTCCCTCGACAAAATTTTAAAATTTTGTCATTTTCAAGCGATTGTTTTAAAAGCTTAGATTTTTGGATTTTTTCAATGTTTTTGGCATACTTTAAATCAATAAGATTAAAAATAATGATAATAAAAGTTCTCGTCCCTCCCTCGGGTAAAGCAATTTCGGTTCAAAGACCTAGTCTTCAACTTACGACGAATTTTAAAAATCATATTTTTAACTTAATGAGATAAAGTAAATTTTTGTTTTTAAATTCACACAATTATAAAATTCAAAATTAATACTAAAAAAAATCACACCAAACTTAAAATTTGAAATGCGTAAAATTAAAATTTCATATTTTAAAAATTAAAAATTCACACCAAACTTAATTTAAAAATTCATATTATAAATTCATACCAAACTTATATTAATTTTTCAAATATTTACAATTTTAAATATATTATTTTTACAAAATTTACAATATTAATTTAAGATTTAAATATTAATTTTTTAAAAATATGGTAAAAATAAAATTAAAAATCTTTTTGTCTTTTTATCCCACTTTAATCAATCAAATATTATCAAAAATATGCGCCCCTCTTTTCGGTAAAGTAATTTCGGTTCCAAGACCTAATTTAACTCATGACGAATTTTTGAAATATTTTGGGTTGATTGATTAAAGATATTTATACCTTAAGAATAAACGTTAAATTTCGCAGTGATGTAATAAATTTTTGAATGATATCAATAATTTCGGTCGCCAAACCTAATTTTATTTAATACCAATTTAATACTTTTTAGCGAACAAATTAGCGTTTATTATCAAAAGGTTAAAAATAAAAATAAAAATAAAAACTGTACAGACATACCTGTGAAATAGATTTCTTAGTTATATGATCTATTATATTCATAAGATAGTCGGTTTAATTGGTTTTCCATGGCTGCATAGGCGTAACCTCGAGCATTCATTGTCTTTTCTTCTAAACATATGAACGGTCCGTCTCTGCATAAAGTAACAAATTCGGTATTTGAATAGGTTTGATTATTTGAACATTTACCTCCATGTGACCATTTTCCGCATTTGTGACATCGTTCTAGGTGTCGTGCTCTTCTTTTCGCTGCGGATTTTGATTTTCCTTTACCAAATTGTAACTTATTATCTTCGCATCTGGATCCTTTTCTAACTCCGTCCATTCTTTCTCTGATTACTGATACTAATTCACTCGGTAGTATGTCATTATTACGTTTAGTGATCAAAGCGTGTAGCATTAGACCATGGTTTAATTCACAGGCAGTCTTCATTACGTAAAAACCTAAAAAAAATAAAAATTCAGAATGGGGGGAGAAGACTAGTTCTTTAGGGTCTGCTAGGGAAAGACCATACGTGTTCCATTTTCGAGAACTACACGAAAACAGACAATCTAACTCTAACAGAAATACATATTATCCTTTAAAGACTTGATTCTCCCCACACTTAGTTAGCTGTGGTATCGAAATTGTGATTAACTTCGTTGTCGACTTCCATCGGACCATGTATGTAATGTTTAACTCTGTGACCATTAACTTTAAATTCAATCCCATTTGAATTTATCAATTCTATCGTTCCGTATGGGAAAACTCTTTTGACTATGAATGGTCCAGACCATCTTGATTTCAATTTTCCAGGAAATAGCTTGAATCGTGAATTGAAAAGAAGAACTCTGTCTCCTTCTTTAAATTCTTTTGAACTTCTGATTCTTTTATCATGCCATTTCTTCGTTCTTTCTTTATAGATTAACGAATTATCGTATGCTTCATGTCTTAATTCTTCTAATTCGTTTAGTTGACTTAATCGTAGACGTCCGGCTTCATGTAAATCAAGATTACATGTTTTCAAAGCCCAAAATGCTTTGTGTTCAATTTCTACTGGAAGATGACATGCTTTTCCATAAACAAGTCTAAAAGGTGTGGTTCCAATTGGAGTTTTGTAGGCTGTTCTAAAAGCCCAGAGTGCATCCTCCAATTTAATGGACCATTCCTTCGGATTTGATCCTACGGTTTTCTCTAGAATACGTTTTAAAGCTCGGTTTGTATTTTCAACTTGTCCACTTGTTTGTGGATGATATGCGGTGGAGATTTTATGAGTTACTCCATATCTTTTAAGAACTTTCTCAAGTTGATTATTACAGAAATGAGTACCCCGATCACTTATTAAAGCTTTCGGTGTTCCAAACCTTGCAAAAAGACGTTTTAAAAAGTTGACTACAACTCGTGCATCGTTAGTTGGGAGAGCTTGTGCTTCCGCCCATTTAGATACATAATCAATGGCTACGAGTATATATAGATTATTATGAGATTTTGGAAATGGACCCATAAAGTCAATACCCCAAATGTCAAATACTTCACATACTTGGATGACATTTTGTGGCATTTCATCGCGTTGACTTATTCTTCCGGCCCTTTGACATGCATCACAGGATTTGCAAAGAAGGTGTGCGTCTTTGTAAATTGTAGGCCAATAGAATCCAGCTTCATAAACTTTTCTTGCTGTTAGTTGAGGCCCATAATGCCCTCCTGTTGGTCCTGTGTGACAATGGTTTAAAATTTTACTAGCTTCATCTCCAAATACACATCGGCGTATTATTCCATCGGGACAACTTTTAAACAGATGTGGATCTTCCCAGAAATAGTGTTTTATATCACTGAAGAATTTCTTTCGTCTTTGGTACGATAATCCTTTTTCAAGGAATCCACAAACTAAGTAGTTTGCATAGTCTGCAAACCATGGGATTTCTTTATAATCTATCTTCAATAGATATTCATCAGGAAAGTTGTCTTGTATGGCCGATTCATTTAGAATTTCTAATTCGGGATTTTCAAGACGAGAAAGATGATCAGCGGCGAGATTTTCTGCTCCTTTTTTATCTCGGATTTCAATATCAAACTCTTGTAAGAGTAAGATCCAACGGATTAATCTTGGTTTAGCATCTTGTTTTGAAAATAGGTATCTAAGAGCAGAATGGTCGGTATAGACCACCGTTTTTGCTAGAACGAGATATGATCGAAATTTGTCAAAAGCAAAGACAATAGCAAGGAGTTCTTTTTCAGTAGTTGTATAGTTCGTTTGTGCTCCTTGTAATGTCTTACTAGCATAATATATAGGTTGAAATCGTTTTTCAATCCTTTGTCCTAAAACGGCTCCCATTGCAAAATCACTTGCATCGCACATTAGTTCAAATGGTAGATTCCAATTTGGTGTTATCATGATCGGCGCATTAGTGAGTTTCTCTTTAAGAATATTAAAAGATTTGATACACTCATCTGAAAAGATGAATGGCGCATCCTTTTCTAGGAGTTTATTCATAGGAGTAGCAATTTTAGAAAAATCTTTTATAAAACGTCGGTAAAAACCGGCATGCCCTAGAAAACTCCTAACTCCTCTAACATTGGTGGGATGTGGAAGTTTAGCAATTACATCTACTTTAGCTCTATCCACTTCAATTCCTTCTTTTGAAATTTTATGTCCAAGAACGATGCCTTCTTTAACCATGAAATGGCATTTCTCCCAATTAAGTACTAGATTTGATTTTTTGCATCTAATTAGCATTCGTTCCAGATTAACTAGACATGATTTAAATGTATCACCGAAAACTGAAAAGTCATCCATGAATACTTCCATGCATTCTTCTATCTTGTCGTGAAAAATCGCCATCATACACCTTTGAAAGGTTGCAGGGGCGTTACAAAGTCCAAATGGCATGCGTTTGTAAGCAAAAGTACCATAAGGGCACGTGAATGTGGTTTTCTCTTGATCTTCGGGTGCTATTGGAATTTGAAAATATCCGGAAAATCCATCTAGAAAACAATAGTAACTATTTCCGGCTAATCTTTCCAACATTTGATCTATGAAAGGTAAGGGAAAGTGGTCTTTTCTGGTGGCGTCATTTAATTTTCTATAATCAATACATACACGCCATCCTGTTACAGTCCTAGTAGGAATAAGCTCATTTTTCTCATTTGTAATGACAGTCATGCCACCCTTCTTAGGCACGCATTGAACTGGGCTTACCCATGGACTATCAGAAATTGGATATATCAAACCTGCATCTAGCAGTTTAATAATCTCTTTCTTAACTACATCTTGCATATTAGGATTTAGTCTTCGTTGGCGTTGCACATACGTTTTATGACCTTCTTCCATAAGGATTTTATGTGTGCAATACGAAGGACTTATTCCTTTAATATCATGAATCTTCCATGCAATGGCTGGTTTATGAGCTTTCAACACAGAAATGAGTTGTGATTTTTCATTTTCAGTAAGAGAAGACGATATTATTACAGGTAATTCAGATTCACCATGTAAATAAGCGTATTCCAAATGGTTTGGAAGTGGCTTTAATTCTAATTTCGGAGGTTCTTCTATCGATGATTTATATCGATATCTGTCTTCTTCTTTTAGCATTTGAATTTCTTCTGTTGTTGGTTCATATCCATTAGCTATAAGTGTAGCTAACATTTCAGATTCATCAATTGGTTCATTACCTTCTCCTAAAGAACATTCTCCTGTTCCTTGTAATTCTGGAAATTCTTCTAATAATTCTGCATGTGCATCTATAGTTTGAATATAATAACATGTATCATCTGCAGATTGTGGTTGTTGCATGGCTCTATCCACTGAAAAGGTAACACTCTCATCCTCTATACTTAGGGTCAGTTTCTTACCGAACACGTCTATCATTGCTTTAGCCGTGTTTAAGAATGGTCTTCCTAATATGAGAGGAACTTGAGAATCTTCTTCCATGTCCAAAACAACAAAATCTACTGGAAATACTAAAGTACCAACTTTAACTAGCATGTTCTCCATTATCCCTCTAGGATATTTTATTGATCTATCGGCTAGTTGTATGCTTATTCTGGTTGGTTTTAATTCTCCAAGGTCTAGTTTAGCGTATAGTGAATACGGCATTAGATTTATACTAGCACCTAAGTCTGCCAATGCTTCTATTGAACTAAGACTACCCAGAAAACATGGAATTGTGAAACTTCCTGGATCAGATAATTTTTCTGGTATCTTATTCAACAGCACTGCTGAACAATTAGCATTCATAGTAACAGCCGAGAGTTCTTCCATTTTCTTTCTATTCGTGATTAGATCTTTCAAGAATTTAGCATATCTAGGCATTCCTGAAATTACATCAATGAAAGGAAGATTTACATTTATTTGTTTAAACATATCCAAGAATTTGGATTGCTCGGCTTCAAGTTTTTCTTTCTTCATTTTACACGGATAAGGAAGTGGTGGTTGGTATGGTTTAACATAAGGTTTATCCTTAACTGTGTTATCTTCATTAACCTTTTCAACTACCGGTTCTTTTTCCTTATCTTGATCAGGTTGTGGTTCTTGTGGAGTAGGAATAGTTTCATCAGAAGTTACAGGTATTTCAGGTGATTTAAGTGTTGTACCACTTCTTGTGGTAATAGCTTTAGCTGTTTCATTCCGGGGGTTAGCATTTGTATCACTAGGTAAACTTCCCGGTTTTCTTTCACCTATTAACCTTGCTAGGTTACTTACTTCTTGTTCCAAATTTTGAATAGAAGCTTGTTGATTTCTAAATGCTTGAGCATTTTGTTCATTGGTTTGTTTTTGAGATGTGAAAAACTGCGTTTGAGTTTCAACTAGCTTCGTCATCATATCTTCTAAATTCGGCTTTTTATCATCGGTTTGTTGTGGTGGTTTGTTTTGAAAATTCGGTCTTTGCTGATTATAAGTATTATTGGATACTTGTTGATTGCTAGGACCTTGTTGGTTATTGTATGGAATATTTCGGTTATAATTCTGGTTTTGATTGTAAATCGGTCTTGGCGGTTGATAATTATTCTGATAATTATTTCCAGGCCTTTGGTTTATGTATGAAATATTCTCTCTTTGTTCCATTGTTAATTCAATACTGAGACAATCTTTTGTCAAATGTGGTCCTCCACACTGCTCACAACTAATTCGTATAGCATGAATATCTTTAGTCATCTTTTCCATTCGTCTTTCGAAAGCATCTATCTTTGCCGAAATGGAATCTAAGTCATGGCTAGAATCGGCTCTAGCTGCTTTAGATGATCTAATGATGTCTTTTTCTTGGTGCCACTCATGTGAGTGGGAAGCAGTGTTATCAATAATTTTGTAAGCATCAGTTTCGGTTTTCTTCATAATAGAACCACCAGCTGCTATATCTATGTCTTTTCTTGTAGTGATGTCGCATCCTTGGTAGAATATTTGTACTATTTGACAGGTGTCTAAACCATTTTGCGGACATCCTCTTAACAATTTTCCATATCTTGTCCACGCCTCATATAGAGTTTCATTTGGTTTCTGTGTGAACGTAACAATTTCTGCTTGAAGTCTTACGGCTTTAGATGCAGGAAAGAATTGTTTAAGAAATTTATCAATTAAAACGTCCCATGTATCGATCGCCCCTTCAAGTAACGATTCCAACCAATCTTTGGCTTCTCCCTTTAAAGTCCAGGGAAATAACATGAGATATATCTGTTCATCCTCCACTTCTCGTATTTTAAATAGTGTGCAGATCCTATTAAAGGTACGAAGATGTTCATTTGGATCTTCCTTCGGCGCACCACTAAATTGGCATTGATTAGTCACCATGTGTAAAATTTGTCCTTTGATTTCATAATCTGGCGCATTAATGTCTGGATGAGTAATTGCGTGACCTTGGCCAGTGCGTTTAGCTCTCATTCGGTCTTCCATACTTAAAGGTTCCAGATTCTCCATAATTGAATTTGTTGAATCGGTATCAATAGATGATTCTGATTTAATAGTTCGTTCCTCAACAATCTCTGTTTGAATGATTGGTGGTTCCAGAGGAAAGTTTAATGGTTCAGGATCTATGAACCGTTCCTGAATATTTTCTGGATTCTCAATTGTGAGGTTGGGTTCAAAAAATGGATTATCGGAAATTTGAACTGAAGTACTTGGTCTACTGGATGACGATTCTAAAGAAAAATCAACGGCGGTTATATTTGTTAAACGATGTCTTGATCGAGTTACAGGTGGTGAACGTACAAAAGGTGATGAACGTCTTGCTCGGTGCATTCACTGAATATCCTATTAGTTTTTAAAAGGAAAGAAAAATTATAATAAGTTATCCAATCAATAGACTTTTCTGATTTTGCCCACGTTTCGAATAGCCAAAAGATGCAGCAGAGGGGCAGGATTCGTTTGGTCTCAATATAATTGAGGACTGTTTGGCTCCAATAACCCGGTCCACGTACAAATCCAACTATTACTACGAACCAGAAAATTTTGATGTCTATCAATTTAACCACTCAAAATAAATTTTCGTAATTTTAAGAAATTTAGATAAGAAGTAGAAAAAAAAATTCTAAGTCCTAAAAACTAGAATAGCGAGAAATAAGAGAGAAAAAGAGTTCGTCGCAAAAGGTCGAAAAAGAAAAATGGTTGAAAAATAAAAGGTGACGGAAAAATAAAAGAAACTTATAAAACTTAAAAATACTTGACTAACCTAACCTTATTACTACAACTAACTTAAAATTATAATCGCAAATTGAAATTACTAATTGGAATGATAATTGGTACATAGTAAAAGGTCTAAAAATATTAAAGCTTACAAGGAAAAACTAAATTCCAAATGGAAATAACTTAAAAAGAAACTAAAACTTAAAAAGGCGTCGCAAAATTCTAAAGCACCTAAATCTTAGTCTAAAGAAAAAGCACTTAAGGAATTCTACGGCAAAGCCTAAAAATCTAGGAGTAAAAATAACTATAGCAAAAACTAAGTTTAAAATTAAATATGAGCTAAAAATACAAATTTTACGCTACAACGATTAAAAAGGTACAAAATATAAAAATATACAAAAAGTTGTAAAAAGTACAATTTTTATAAAAATATTATTTTTATATTATTTATTTAATAAAACTATTAATTTTATAATTTTATTAAACTTATTTATACTAAATACATTAAATTAAATAAAAAGTAAAATTAAAATTAAAACTAATAATAATAATAATACAAATTAGGTAATAATAATAATTAATTAATAATATCCGTAATTAATGCTCGATTAGGGCTTCCTTGTCGCCTGTCAGAGTAGCTCCGCGAGTCGCGGCAAATAAAGAAGAAAACCCCGCGAGTCGCGGGGTTCAGGAATTCAGTTGACAGCTTTGTGTTTTTACGCGTTTTTCTTTATTTTTTTTTTTATGTTTTCTGTTTTTAATTTAAATAAACGATTTTAAAATAAAACTTATATTTTTATAAACTAAAATAGAAATAAAGAAACTTATAAAACTTAAATATTTAACAAAATCTTAAAAATACTAATATTTTTGTTTTTCTTTTTATATTTTTGAATATTTAAAACGTATTTTTACAAAAACGACTTTTAATAAAAGTAACTAAAAATCTTTTTTTTTTTTTTATATTAGCGTTGCGCTTCCGGCTTTTAAGATAGTTCCCCGGCAGCGGCGCCAAAAATAACTTGATGTCGAAGCGAGGTGTATATAAAATAGTTATTATTTTACTAGGAAAACACTATTAAATACGATACAATTTTACACAAGATATTTATTTATTTATAGAATGGATATACTTAAACCTTGCTACAACACTTATAGGCAGTGTACCTAATCGTACAGTAGTGTAGTTTTTAGTAAGTCCGGTTCGTTCCACAGGGAAATCTTTGAACAAAGCTCAACGCTATATTAGTTTACTTTTGTAAAAATACAAATATATATATAAGTAATATTATTATTATAAAGGGGGGTTTTTACCGTTTAATGACCGGTTTGTCGATTTTAAAACTTTAGTCGCAGTTAAAACCTAATGTAAAATATAAAATAAATACAAGACTTAAATTAAAGCGTAAAGTAAATAATGATAATGAAATTGCGAATAATAAAAATGCGAGAAAATAAAATTGCGATAATTAAAAAGTACGATAATTAAAAATGCGATAAAATAAAATAACAATAAATAAAAGTGCGATAATTAGAAGTGCAATTAAATATAAAATAAAGGAAATTAAATATGAAATAAAAGAATTATGCTTAACTTGATGTCGAAGCGAGGTGTATATAAAATAGTTATTATTTTACTAGGAAAACACTATTAAATACGATACAATTTTACACAAGATATTTATTTATTTATAGAATGGATATACTTAAACCTTGCTACAACACTTATAGGCAGTGTACCTAATCGTACAGTAGTGTAGTTTTTAGTAAGTCCGGTTCGTTCCACAGGGAAATCTTTGAACAAAGCTCAACGCTATATTAGTTTACTTTTGTAAAAATACAAATATATATATAAGTAATATTATTATTATAAAGGGGGGTTTTTACCGTTTAATGACCGGTTTGTCGATTTTAAAACTTTAGTCGCAGTTAAAACCTAATGTAAAATATAAAATAAATACAAGACTTAAATTAAAGCGTAAAGTAAATAATGATAATGAAATTGCGAATAATAAAAATGCGAGAAAATAAAATTGCGATAATTAAAAAGTACGATAATTAAAAATGCGATAAAATAAAATAACAATAAATAAAAGTGCGATAATTAGAAGTGCAATTAAATATAAAATAAAGGAAATTAAATATGAAATAAAAGAATTATGCTTATTTAAACTTCCGTAATCATGATGTTTGACGTGTTGATTTTAGTTTTATGCCCATGGGTTAATTGTCCTTTGTCCTGGATTATTTAATATGTCCGTCTGGTTTTTGTCCATAACAGTCCATCAGTCATAAATATAAATTGCAAGTGTCCTTGTCAAATTATTATTATACCCGAAGATAAATATTCCAACTAATTGGGGATTCGAATTGTAACAAGGTTTTAATACTTTGTTTAATGAATACACCAGGTTATCGACTGCGTGTAAACCAAGGTTTTACTACTTTGTTAACAATTACACCAATTACCCTTGAATGTAATTTCACCCCTGTTTTAATTATTCTAGTGGCTATTAATCCATTCCCGTGTCCGGTTAAATGAACGATTATTCATACATATAAATACCCCGCCCATCGTGTCCGATCGAGTGTATATGGTAATTTATAGGGACGCCCAATTGTAAATCTTTATATTAACATTAACAAACTTTCATTTAGTTAAACAAATATAAAGCCCATTAATAGCCCATAGTCTAATTTCCACAAGTGTCGTTCTTTTGTCCAAACCCCAATTATGGTACAAAACCCAATTACCCAATTTTAGTAATTAGCCCAACATCATGATTACTTCGTTTTAAATAAGCATAATAATAACTTAGCTACGAGACATTAATATAAAAAGGTTGAACATAACTTACAATGATTAAAAATAGCGTAGCGTTACACGGACAGAATTTCGACTTACACCCTTACAACATTCGCTAACATACCCTTATTATTAGAATTATAATTAAAATTAAAATATAAATTATAAATATAAATATATTTACGTATGAAGAGGAAAAAAAAAAAGATGATTAAAACTCGGCACAAAACTGGCTTTATATAGGACCTGACCAGCAATCTCACTCCATGCGACTCGCATGGATTTGTGCCTTTGGCCATGCGAGTCGCATGGCCACCCTGGATCCAGCCAAATTGGTTTGTTTTCTTCTTGCCGACGTAATATAATAATAATATATAAAATAATATATAATTATATATATATTATATTATATTCTTGTGCATAGTAGACTAGATATTTTTGGTCCGTTGCGTCGGGCGTTTCTTCTTGGCTCAGGTCCCGGTTCCGGATTTTCGGACGTCCTCGCGTATTATTTTAAATCGCGTACTTTGCGTCTTGTAACTTGTACTCTTGTCATTTTGAGACGTTCCTCATCAATATTTTGAACCTTTTTAGTTGTATCTTGTACTTTTTAGCTCTTTGGACCTTTTTGTCTTCAATTTGTCGAATCTGCCTTTTGTCTTCACTGTTTAATTTTTAAACGAATATTGCTTGTAAATCGAACAATACCAACTAAAATCTTGTCTTTCTTGGGGAATAATGCTATGAAATATATGTTCGTTTTTAGCATTATCAGAGTTATAGTCCCACTTTTAAAATCTAATATTTTTGGGATGAGAATACATGCAGGTTTTATAAATGATTTACAAAATAGACACAAGTACGTGAAACTACATTCTATGGTTGAATTATCGAAATCGAATATGCCCCTTTTTATTAAGTCTGGTAATCTAAGAATTAGGGAACAGACACCCTAATTGACGCGAATCCTAAAGATAGATCTATTGGGCCTAACAAACCCCATCCAAAGTACCGGATGCTTTAGTACTTCGAAATTTATATCATATCCGAAGGGTGTCCCGGAATGATGGGGATATTCTTATATATGCATCTTGTTAATGTCGGTTACCAGGTGTTCACCATATGAATGATTTTTATCTCTATGTATGGGATGTGTATTGAAATATGAAATCTTGTGGTCTATTGTTACGATTTGATATATACAGGTTAAACCTATAACTCACCAACATTTTTGTTGATGTTTAAAGCATGTTTATTCTCAGGTGAATATTAAGAGCTTCCGTTGTTGCATACTAAAATAAGGACAAGATTTGGAGTCCATGTTTGTATGATATTGTGTAAAAACTGCATTCAAGAAACTGATTTCGATGTAACATATTTGTATTGTAAACCATTATGTAATGGTCGTGTGTAAACAGGATATTTTAGATTATCATTATTTGATAATCTACGTAAAGCTTTTTAAACCTTTATTTATGAAATAAAGGTTATGGTTTGTTTTAAAAATGAATGCAGTCTTTGAAAAACGTCTCATATAGAGGTCAAAACCTCGCAACGAAATCAATTAATATGGAACGTTTTTAATCAATAAGAACGGGACATTTCAGTTGGTATCCGAGCGTTGGTCTTAGAGAACCAGAATTTTGCATTAGTGTGTCTTATCGAGTTTGTTAGGATGCATTAGTGAGTCTGGACTTCGACCGTGTTTACTTGAAAAATGATTGCTTAACAAATTTTGTTGGAAACTATATATTTTTAACATGTGAATATTATGTGATATATTAATCTCTTAACGCGTTTGATATTATGTGATAGATGTCTACCTCTAGAACAAGTTCCATTGACTCACCTAATAATAATGAAGAGTCAAATGTAAATTGGAATGATTCGTGGACTGATACACAAGTTCCCGAAGAGGAACCGGAAGAAGAGTCGGAACCGGAAGAAGAATCGGAACCGGAAGAAGAATCGGAACCGGATGAAGAAATAGAACCGGTGGGGGAAATAATAAAACGGTTAAGTAAAAGAAAATCCTCAACCAACCGACCAAGGTTAATTATGGTCAATGGTGTTTCCGCCAAGGAAGCAAAATATTGGGAGGATTACCAATTCTCCGATGAATCGGATTCCGACGAGAATTCCGATGATGTTATAGAAATTACCCCAACTGAATTTAAAAAGGCAAAAGAAAATAATAAGGGAAAGGGCATAAAAATAGAGAAATCTAATTCCAACCCCGATGAACTTTATATGTATCGTCAACCCCCGAAGTCCTTAAGTTGTAACAATGACCCGGGAACCTCTAAACCACCAGGTTTTTCTAAACCAATGTGGATCACGAAGGCTCGTATTAGGGGAACATCATATATCCCTAGAAACTTGGCAAAACGAACCAAAACCGAAGAAGAAGAAACAAGCGAGTCGGAATAAGATAGTTGTATTCGTGTGGTGTAATATATGTAATATAGTGTGCTTATGCTTTATGATATATGTAAAAATTGCTTGTATTAATAAGTATTTTTTTTTATGAATCTAACTCTTGTCTATTTTACAGTATAAAAACACAAAATGGATAGACAACCCAATTTTTTAAGAGACCTACCCGGAGACATGATTGATGAAATCTTGTCTAGAGTCGGTCAGAATTCTTCGGCACAACTATTTAAGGCGAGATCAGTTTGTAAGACATTCGAAGAACGTTCCAAGAATGCCTTGGTTTATAAAAGGCTTTCGTTCGGAAGATGGGGGATATCACATTGGGAAATCCATAAGTTACGATATGTTTACTTTGACGCATATATTGCGGGGAACCCAAATGCTATTTTACGCAATGGGTTAAGAAATTATTTTGACTCAATATATCCGAATATTGGACTTCGTGATTTAGAAAAAGCTGCTAACATGCAACATAAAGAAGCATGTTATGCTTACGGATTGGTAATGTTCGCTTCTCACCAAAGTGAGAACAAGAACATCGGGCTACAACTATTAAACAAAACGTTCCCACAAGTGACGGAGTCGGTAATTGGGGTAAGAAATGAGGTTTTTAGATTGTTACGGGACTGTTGGACATTACGTAACCCTCGTCCCTTTGACGACGTTACAACACGCTGTCTTATCAACGGCCATAGCGGTTATGTTCCACAAGACCAAGGATGGGAAGTAATTCTAGTAAAACCAGAATGCATGACTTGTTTCTGGACGTATGAATTACGTGTCTTTATTGCCTTTGCTGAACGACTTGTGTACTAGCTAGAATTATCTTCACAACCATCTTGTATCAAATTTATTGTGTGCTATATTTCATGCTATATGTAAAATAAGCGGTATTGTAAGTTTGTAAAATATTGTGTAAAAGTTTGAACGCGAAATATTATTATAATCAGTTTTTCATATAGAATTGTAGTAGTTGAATTGTATATTAGCTACTAAGTATGAACTTAACGGGTAGGTACTACCCGAATTTAAACTTATAAAATGCTAATATGAAGAAAAAGCTTTTATAAATGAGTTCATATTATGCTACGAAATACTATTAACTACTCTTAATATTCTGTATGATTAACTTGTTCCATTTAACTATTTTGAAGGAAATGGCACCGACTACTCGACACACAGTGAATATGAATGAAGAGGAATTCCGTACTTTTCTAGCTTCAAACATAGCCGCAGTACAGGCTGCGCTACATACCAACAATAACCTTGGATCTAGCAGTACAGGAAATCGTGTAGGATGCACCTACAAAGAATTCACTGCCTGCAAACCTTTGGAATTTGATGGAACCGAAGGACCGATCGGATTGAAACGGTGGACCGAGAAGGTCGAATCGGTGTTTGCCATAAGTAAGTGTACTGAAGAGGACAAAGTAAAGTACGCTACGCATACCTTCACAGGTTCTGCGTTAACATGGTGGAATACCTATCTAGAGCAAGTGGGACAAGACGATGCGTACGCACTACCGTGGTCAGCATTCAAGCACTTGATGAACGAGAAGTACCGTCCCAGAACCGAGGTCAATAAGCTCAAGACAGAACTTAGAGGGTTACGAACCCAAGGATTTGATATTACCACGTACGAAAGACGATTCACAGAATTGTGCCTATTGTGTCCGGGAGCATTCGAAGATGAGGAAGAGAAGATCGACGCGTTTGTGAAAGGATTACCGGAAAGAATCCAAGAAGATATAAGTTCACACGAGCCCGCCTCCATACAACAGGCATGTAGAATGGCTCACAAACTCGTGAACCAGATTGAAGAAAGAATTAAAGAACAGACTGCTGAAGAGGCCAATGTGAAGCAAGTCAAAAGAAAGTGGGAGGAAAACGGTGATAAGAATCACCAATACAACAACAACAGCAATTACAACAATAATCGCAACAATTATCCCAACAATCGCAACATCAATCGCAACTACAACAAACGGCCCAACAACAACAACAACAACAACAACAACAGCAACTACAACAATCATCCCAACAACAATAATAACCGCAACAACAACAACAATCAGAAGCAGCTATGCCAAAGGTGTGAAAAGAATCACTCGGGGTTCTGCACCAAATTTTGCAACAAGTGTAAAAGAAATGGTCATAGCGCGGCGAAGTGTGAGGTCTACGGACCAGGGGTTAATAGAACGAAAGGAACAAATGGTGTCGGAACGAGTAATGGCGGAGCAAGTAGTGTCGGAGCAAGTTATGCCAATGTAGTTTGTTATAAATGTGGAAAACCGGGCCACATTATTAGAAATTGCCCGAACCAGGAGAACACGAATGGACAAGGCCGTGGAAGAGTTTTCAATATTAATGCGGCAGAGGCACAGGAAGACTCGGAGCTTGTTACGGGTACGTTTCTTATTGACAATAAATCTGCTTACGTTTTATTTGATTCGGGTGCGGATAGAAGCTATATGAGTAGAGATTTTTGTGCTAAATTAAGTTGTCCATTGACGCCTTTGGATAGTAAATTTTTACTCGAATTAGCAAATGGTAAATTAATTTCAGCAGATAATATATGTCGGAATCGAGAAATTAAACTGGCTAGCGAAACATTTAAGATTGATTTGATACCAGTAGAGTTAGGGAGTTTTGATGTGATAATCGGTATGGACTGGTTGAAAGAAGTGAAAGCGGAGATTGTTTGTTACAAAAATGCAATTCGCATTATACGAGAAAAAGGAAAACCCTTAATGGTGTACGGAGAAAAGGGCAACACGAAGCTACATCTTATTAGTAATTTGAAGGCACAAAAACTAATAAGAAAAGGTTGCTATGCTGTTCTAGCACACGTCGAGAAAGTACAAACTGAAGAAAAGAGCATCAATGATGTTCCCATTGCAAAAGAATTTCCCGATGTATTTCCGAAAGAATTACCGGGATTACCCCCACATCGATCCGTTGAATTTCAAATAGATCTTGTACCAGGAGCTGCACCAATAGCTTGTGCTCCTTACAGACTCGCACCCAGCGATATGAAAGAACTACAAAGCCAATTACAAGAACTTTTAGAGCGTGGTTTCATTCGACCAAGCACATCACCGTGGGGAGCTCCTGTTTTGTTTGTCAAGAAGAAAGATGGTACATTCAGGTTGTGTATCGACTACCGAGAGTTGAACAAACTTAGCATCAAGAACCGCTACCCACTACCGAGAATCGATGACTTATTTGATCAGCTACAAGGCTCGTCTGTTTATTCAAAGATTGACTTACGTTCCGGGTATCATCAAATGCGGGTGAAAGAAGATGATATTCCAAAGACTGCTTTCAGAACACGTTACGGTCATTACGAGTTTATGGTCATGCCGTTTGGTTTAACTAATGCACCAGCTGTGTTCATGGACCTTATGAACCGAGTGTGTGGACCATACCTTGACAAGTTTGTCATTGTTTTCATTGATGACATACTTATTTACTCAAAGAATGACCAAGAACACGGTGAACATTTGAGAAAGGTGTTAGAAGTATTGAGGAAGGAAGAATTGTACGCTAAGTTTTCAAAGTGTGCATTTTGGTTGGAAGAAGTTCAATTCCTCGGTCACATAGTGAACAAAGAAGGTATTAAGGTGGATCCGGCAAAGATAGAAACTGTTGAAAAGTGGGAAACCCCGAAAACTCCGAAACACATACGCCAGTTTTTAGGACTAGCTGGTTACTACAGAAGGTTCATCCAAGACTTTTCCAGAATAGCAAAACCCTTGACTGCATTAACGCATAAAGGGAAGAAATTTGAATGGAATGATGAACAAGAGAAAGCGTTTCAGTTATTGAAGAAAATGCTAACTACGGCACCTATATTGTCATTGCCTGAAGGGAATGATGATTTTGTGATTTATTGTGATGCATCAAAGCAAGGTCTCGGTTGTGTATTAATGCAACGAACGAAGGTGATTGCTTATGCGTCTAGACAATTGAAGATTCACGAACAAAATTATACGACGCATGATTTGGAATTAGGCGCGGTTGTTTTTGCATTAAAGACTTGAAGGCACTACTTATATGGGGTCAAAAGTATTATATATACCGACCACAAAAGTCTTCAACACATATTTAATCAGAAACAACTGAATATGAGGCAGCGTAGGTGGATTGAATTATTGAATGATTACGACTTTGAGATTCGTTACCACCCGGGGAAGGCAAATGTGGTAGCCGATGCCTTGAGCAGGAAGGACAGAGAACCCATTCGAGTAAAATCTATGAATATAATGATTCATAATAACATTACTACTCAAATAAAGGAGGCGCAACAAGGAGTTTTAAAAGAGGGAAATTTAAAGGATGAAATACCCAAAGGATCGGAGAAGCATCTTAATATTCGGGAAGACGGAACCCAGTATAGGGCTGAAAGGATTTGGGTACCAAAATTTGGCGATATGAGAGAAATGGTACTTAGAGAAGCTCATAAAACCAGATACTCAATACATCCTGGAACGGGGAAGATGTACAAGGATCTCAAGAAACATTTTTGGTGGCCGGGTATGAAAGCTGATGTTGCTAAATACGTAGGAGAATGTTTGACATGTTCTAAGGTCAAAGCTGAGCATCAGAAACCATCAGGTCTACTTCAACAACCCAAAATCCCGGAATGGAAATGGGAAAACATTACCATGGATTTCATCACTAAATTGCCAAGGACTGCAAGTGGTTTTGATACTATTTGGGTAATAGTTGATCGTCTCACCAAATCAGCACACTTCCTACCAATAAGAGAAGATGACAAGATGGAGAAGTTAGCACGACTGTATTTGAAGGAAGTCATCTCCAGACATGGAATACCAATCTCTATTATCTCTGATAGGGATGGCAGATTTATTTCAAGATTCTGGCAGACATTACAGCAAGCATTAGGAACTCGTCTAGACATGAGTACTGCCTATCATCCACAAACTGATGGACAGAGCGAAAGGACGATACAAACGCTTGAAGACATGCTACGAGCATGTGTTATTGATTTCGGAAACAGTTGGGATCGACATCTACCGTTAGCAGAATTTTCCTACAACAACAGCTACCATTCAAGCATTGAGATGGCGCCGTTTGAAGCACTTTATGGTAGAAAGTTCAGGTCTCCGATTTGTTGGAATGAAGTGGGGGATAGACAGATTACGGGTCCGGAGATTATACAAGAAACTACCGAGAAGATCATCCAAATTCAACAACGGTTGAAAACCGCCCAAAGTCGACAAAAGAGCAACGCTGACATTAAAAGAAAAGATATAGAATTTGAAATTGGAGAGATGGTCATGCTTAAAGTTGCACCTTGGAAAGGCGTTGTTCGATTTGGTAAACGAGGGAAATTAAATCCAAGGTATATTGGACCATTCAAGATTATTGATCGTGTCGGACCAGTAGCTTACCGACTAGAGTTACCTCAACAACTCGCGGCTGTACATAACACTTTCCACGTCTCGAATTTGAAGAAATGTTTTGCTAAAGAAGATCTCACTATTCCATTAGATGAAATCCAAATCAACGAAAAACTTCAATTCATCGAAGAACCCGTCGAAATAATGGATCGTGAGGTTAAAAGACTTAAGCAAAACAAGATACCAATTGTTAAAGTTCGATGGAATGCTCGTAGAGGACCCGAGTTCACCTGGGAGCGTGAAGATCAGATAAAGAAGAAATACCCGCATCTATTTCCAGAAGATTCGTCAACACCTTCAACGGCTTAAAATTTCGGGACGAAATTTATTTAACGGGTAGGTACTGTAGTAACCCGAACTTTTCCATGTTTATATATATTAATTGAGATTGATATTTACATGATTAAATGTTTCCAACATGTTAAGCAATCAAACTTGTTAAGACTTGATTAATTGAAATATGTTTCATATAGACAATTGACCACCCAAGTTGAGCGGTGATTCACGAACGTTAAAACTTGTAAAAACTATATGATGACATATATATGGATATATATATAGTTAACATGATACTATGATAAGTAAATATATCATTAAGTATATTAACAATGAACTACATATGTAAAAACAAGACTACTAACTTAATGATTTTTAAACGAGACATATATGTAACGATTATCGTTGTAAAGACATTTAATGTATATATATCATATTAAGAGATATTCATACATGATAATATCATGATAATATAATAATTTAAAATCTCATTTGATATTATAAACATTGGGTTAACAACATTTAACAAGATCGTTAACCTAAAGGTTTCAAAACAACACTTACATGTAACGACTAACGATGACTTAACGACTCAGTTAAAATGTATATACATGTAGTGTTTTAATATGTATTTATACACTTTTGAAAGACTTCAATACACTTATCAAAATACTTCTACTTAACAAAAATGCTTACAATTACATCCTCGTTCAGTTTCATCAACAATTCTACTCGTATGCACCCGTATTCGTACTCGTACAATACACAGCTTTTAGATGTATGTACTATTGGTATATACACTCCAATGATCAGCTCTTAGCAGCCCATGTGAGTCACCTAACACATGTGGGAACCATCATTTGGCAACTAGCATGAAATATCTCATAAAATTACAAAAATATGAGTAATCATTCATGACTTATTTACATGAAAACAAAATTACATATCCTTTATATCTAATCCATACACCAACGACCAAAAACACCTACAAACACTTTCTTTCTTCAATTTTATTTATCTAATTGATCTCTCTCAAGTTCTATCTTCAAGTTCTAAGTGTTCTTCATAAATTCCAAAAGTTCTAGTTTCATAAAATCAAGAATACTTTCAAGTTTGCTAGCTCACTTCCAATCTTGTAAGGTGATCATCCAACCTCAAGAAATCTTTGTTTCTTACAGTAGGTTATCATTCTAATACAAGGTAATAATCATATTCAAACTTTGGTTCAATTTCTATAACTATAACAATCTTATTTCAAGTGATGATCTTACTTGAACTTGTTTTCGTGTCATGATTCTGCTTCAAGAACTTCGAGCCATCCAAGGATCCATTGAAGCTAGATCCATTTTTCTCTTTTCCAGTAGGTTTATCCAAGGAACTTAAGGTAGTAATGATGTTCATACCATCATTCGATTCATACATATAAAGCTATCTTATTCGAAGGTTTAAACTTGTAATCACTAGAACATAGTTTAGTTAATTCTAAACTTGTTCACAAACAAAAGTTAATCCTTCTAACTTGACTTTTAAAATCAACTAAACACATGTTCTATATCTATATGATATGCTAACTTAATGATTTAAAACCTGGAAACACGAAAAACACCGTAAAACCGGATTTACGCCGTCGTAGTAACACCGCGGGCTGTTTTGGGTTAGTTAATTAAAAACTATGATAAACTTTGATTTAAAAGTTGTTATTCTGAGAAAATGATTTTTATTATGAACATGAAACTATATCCAAAAATTATGGTTAAACTCAAAGTGGAAGTATGTTTTCTAAAATGGTCATCTAGACGTCGTTCTTTCGACTGAAATGACTACCTTTACAAAAACGACTTGTAACTTATTTTTCCGACTATAAACCTATACTTATTCATAAAATAGAGTTCAATATGAAACCATAGCAATTTGATTCACTCAAAACGGATTTAAAATGAAGAAGTTATGGGTAAAACAAGATTGGATAATTTTTCTCATTTTAGCTACGTGAAAATTGGTAACAAATCTATTCCAACCATAACTTAATCAACTTATATTGTATATTATGTAATCTTGAGATACCATAGACACGTATACAATGTTTCGACCTATCATGTCGACACATCTATATATATTTCGGAACAACCATAGACACTCTATATGTGAATGTTGGAGTTAGCTATACAGGGTTGAGGTTGATTCCAAAATATATATAGTTTGAGTTGTGATCAATACTGAGATACGTATACACTGGGTCGTGGATTGATTCAAGATAATATTTATCGATTTATTTCTGTACATCTAACTGTGGACAACTAGTTGTAGGTTACTAACGAGGACAGCTGACTTAATAAACTTAAAACATCAAAATATATTAAAAGTGTTGTAAATATATTTTGAACATACTTTGATATATATGTATATATTGTTATAGGTTCGTGAATCAACCAGTGGCCAAGTCTTACTTCCCGACGAAGTAAAAATCTGTGAAAGTGAGTTATAGTCCCACTTTTAAAATCTAATATTTTTGGGATGAAAATACATGCAGGTTTTATAAATGATTTACAAAATAGACACAAGTACGTGAAACTACATTCTATGGTTGAATTATCGAAATCGAATATGCCCCTTTTTATTAAGTCTGGTAATCTAAGAATTAGGGAACAGACACCCTAATTGACGCGAATCCTAAAGATAGATCTATTGGGCCTAACAAACCCCATCCAAAGTACCGGATGCTTTAGTACTTCGAAATTTATATCATATCCGAAGGGTGTCCCGGAATGATGGGGATATTCTTATATATGCATCTTTTTAATGTCGGTTACCAGGTGTTCACCATATGAATGATTTTTATCTCTATGTATGGGATGTGTATTGAAATATGAAATCTTGTGGTCTATTGTTACGATTTGATATATACAGGTTAAACCTATAACTCACCAACATTTTTGTTGATGTTTAAAGCATGTTTATTCTCAGGTGAATATTAAGAGCTTCCGTTGTTGCATACTAAAATAAGGACAAGATTTGGAGTCCATGTTTGTATGATATTGTGTAAAAACTGCATTCAAGAAACTGATTTCGATGTAACATATTTGTATTGTAAACCATTATGTAATGGTCGTGTGTAAACAGGATATTTTAGATTATCATTATTTGATAATCTACGTAAAGCTTTTTAAACCTTTATTTATGAAATAAAGGTTATGGTTTGTTTTAAAAATGAATGCAGTCTTTGAAAAACGTCTCATATAGAGGTCAAAACCTCGCAACAAAATCAATTAATATGGAACGCTTTTAATCAATAAGAACGGGACATTTCACTATGTCTCTTGGATTTAACATGACATCTAGGACGAAAGGATGTGATGAAAGATTCACCTATTCATAATCGAGATGAGAACTCGAAAAGGATGATGTTATTGAATGGCACAAAGTCATAACATATTGGGGGTGATGGACGGTCGTTAGGTGGTATCCATCACTTGCATTAATTTCTTATGTTTCTCGTGCAAGTGGGAGATTGAAGGATTTTCGTATGCCCGAGAGACATATTTAATTAATGTGGCTGATGTGTTATGATCCAAGTCGGGTCATACCCAATAACAAGCTTGCCGACACTTTATATATATTTATTTAACGGTCAGATCATTAAGTAAATACGCGACACTTGAACTTTAGAAAATTGGTTTTCTGAAATATTATCACTTGAGATAAATTATTTGGATAATTTATATTTACAAAGGATTTAATTATTTATAGGTTTAAATAATTAAGATGTGTTATGTTTTATAAATTGGTTTATAAAACAAAATAAAATGCAAGTAACATAATACAAGCATGGTATTTTATTACAAGTTTTATAAAAAAAACCATTTTATATAAAACATGGGGGTGGTGGACAGTTTTGTAGAGACCAAGACACCACCCATGCTTGTTCCTTTTATGTTATTTTAGTAGTACATTTCCTTAGAAGCATGGTACACACATATACCAAGTAATTGACTAGCTCTTTCAAGATACAAGTTTGAAAAACTCTTCTTCCTTCCAAGAGTGCTGCTGGCCGAAATTTTTGGGAAGAAAAGAGAGGGATTAGCTAGTGTATCTTGGTCATTCAAGTGTCTAAATCCTAACCAAATACAAGGTAGTGTTGGTGTGTAAAAGAGCTTGGGGTATTACACACTTGAGGCTTCAAGTTAGAAGCAATTTCTTCATCATCTTCAACATCATCTTGTTAGAAATCTAAACCCTCAATTAATTTGAGGAGGTACATTTCTTATCCTCTCTTGTTATTTGTAAGTATATATTCACAACTTGATCCTATTGGGATTTAGCTTTAATTGGCTTAAAGTTTAACAAGTAAAATTTGATAATTACACGCTTCCGTTTATTAAGATTCTTAAAAGGTTTTAAGACTTCTCAAACTTGTTAAATCCCAACACCAACCGCACTTCATCTACGGAAGAAAAGATTGATGCATATAGTTATGCACCTGAAAACACTCGGAACCTGAGTCAACGCTTAACACTTATCTGTACTAGCTCCTTTGGCATTGTTATTATCAAAAATCACTTTGCAATCCCTTTCCAAAGTAGCCAATTTTGTCACAGCTTCAGCAAATCAATTTTGACTTTTCATTCGAATAAGCCTTATTATAACCTTGATTTATAAGCTTGCCTTTTGTTATCGTTACTGGGGAACCGTTTATATTCCAACACATTAGTAGTAAACTTACCAGCAACTTCATTACTCATTGGCTTAAGTCTCTCCAAAGAACCATTATATTTGTTCGTTAAAACCTATTCATATACTCATCCGCATCTTGTAACAAGAATTGCCATACCAAACACTGGTAATCAGCAATCAGTATTTTGAATCTCGCAGCATTTTTACATCAACTGTTATATGTATACATATAACATTTATCTCTTGAAATTATGACCTTCAATTCTGGAATTCTGAAAAGCACCCAGTCTACGAATCAATAATCTGAATGTTGAAAAAGCTGAAAGAAGCAGCAAAAACTGTAAACGACTTTAACAGTCGAAAGTTTGATGATAAAGAATAGTATGTTGGCAAAGCTCAGAAATGTTGGAACTAGAAAATGGATTGAACAAACCATGAAGGATGTTGTGGACAAATCACAAAGACTAAACCTACCTTCAAAGAATCCAAATGATTCAGTATTCACTGAAGTCATTAACGAATATCTTGCTCCTGACTCTAAAACCTTTATGGACAGATCTTCTTCAATATCTTTCGATCTTAGAAATTATAAGATATCATCGTATCTTTCATTATAAATATCCCCGATATTTCTGAAGATATTTTTATAACTATTCTTATCTGAAATCATTTATCTCTTCGCGCTATTTGCGTTACATCATAAAGAAAA